>NW_027043067.1:300000-455891 GCF_036013475.1 Columba livia
AGAAGTAAGAAAGAAGTCAGAAACAAGTAAGAAAGAAGTTAGAAAAAGTAAGAAAGAAAGAAGAAAGAAGTAAGAAAGAAGCAAGAAAGAACAAATAAAGAAGTATGAAAGAAGAAAGAAAGAAGTAAGAAAGAAGTAAGAAAGAAGTAAGAAAGAAGTAAGAATGAAGTGAGAAAGAAAGAAGAAAGAAAGAAGAAAAAAGAAGTTAGAAAGAAGTAAGAAAGAAGTAAGAAGAAAGTAAGAAAGAAGTAAGAAAGAAAGAAGTAACATAGAAGAAAGAAAGAAGAATGAAAGAAGTAAGAAAGATGTAAGAAAGAAGTAAGAAAGAAGTAATAAAAAAGTAAGAAAGAAGTAGGAAAGTAAGAAGAAAGAAGTAAGAAATAAGTACGAAAGAACTAAGAAAGTGGTAAGAAAGAAAGAAGTAAGAAAGAAGTATGAAAGAAGTAAGAGAGAAAGAAGAAAGAAAGAAGAAAGAAAAAAGAAAGAATAAAGTAAGAAAGAAGTAAGAAAGAAGTAAGAAAGAAGTAAGAAAGAAAGAAGTAAGAAAGAAGAAAGAAAGAAGAAAGATGAAAGAAAGAAGTAAGAAAGATGTAAGAAAGAAGTAAGAAAGAAGTAAGAAAAAAGTAAAAAAAGAAGTAAGAAAGAAAGAAGAAATAAGTAAGAAAGAAGTATGAAAGAAGTAAGAGAGAAAGAAGAAAGAAAGAAGAAAGAAAGAAGAAAGAAAGAAGTTAGAAAGAAGTAAGAAAGAAGTAAGAAAGAAGTAAGAAAGAAGTTAGAAAGAAGTAAGAAAGAAGTAAGAAAGAAATTAGAAAGAAGTAAGAAAGAAGTAAAAAAGAAAGAAGTAAGAAAGAAGAAAGAAGAAGTAAGAAAGAAGTAAGAAAGAAGTCAGAAACAAGTAAGAAAGAAGTTAGAAAAAGTAAGAAAGAAAGAAGAAAGAAGTAAGAAAGAAGCAAGAAAGAACAAATAAAGAAGTATGAAAGAAGAAAGAAAGAAGTAAGAAAGAAGTAAGAATGAAGTGAGAAAGAAAGAAGAAAGAAAGAAGAAAGAAAGAAGAAAAAAGAAGTTAGAAAGAAGTAAGAAAGAAGTAAGAAGAAAGTAAGAAAGAAGTAAGAAAGAAAGAAGTAACATAGAAGAAAGAAAGAAGAAAGAAAGAAGTAAGAAAGATGTAAGAAAGAAGTAAGAAAGAAGTAATAAAAAAGTAAGAAAGAAGTAGGAAAGTAAGAAGAAAGAAGTAAGAAATAAGTACGAAAGAACTAAGAAAGTGGTAAGAAAGAAAGAAGTAAGAAAGAAGTATGAAAGAAGTAAGAGAGAAAGAAGAAAGAAAGAAGAAAGAAAAAAGAAAGAAAAAAGTAAGAAAGAAGTAAGAAAGAAGTAAGAAAGAAGTAAGAAAGAAGATAGAAAGAAGTAAGAAAGAAGTAAGAAAGAAGAAAGAAAGAAGTAAGAAAGAAGAAAGAAAGAAGTAAGAAAGAAGTAAGAAAGAAGTAAGAAAGAAGTAAGAAAGGAAGAAGAAAGAAAGAAGAAAGAAAGAATAAAAAAGAAGTTAGAAAGAAGTACGAAGGAAGTAAGAAAGAGGTAAGGAATTAAGAAGTATGAAAGAAGAAAGAAAGAAGAAAGAAAGAAGTAAGAAAGAAGTACGAAAGAAGTAAGAAAGAGGTAAGAAAGAAAGAAGTAAGAAAGAAGTATGAAAGAAGTAAGAGAGAAAGAAGGAAGAAAGAAGAAAGAAAGAAGAAAGAAAGAAGTTAGAAAGATTTAAGAAAGAAGTAAGAAAGAAGTAAGAAAGAAGTTAGAAAGAAGTAAGAAATAAGTAAAAAAGAAGTTAGAAAGAAGTAAGAAAGAAGTAAAAAAGAAGTAAGAAAGGAGTAAGAAGGAGTAAGAAGGAAGTAAGAAAGAAGTATGAAAGAAGTAAGAAAGAAAGAAGTAAGATAGAAGAAAGAAAAAAGAAAGAAAGAAGTAAGAAAGAAGTAAGAAAGAAGTAAGAAAGAAGTTAGAAAGAAGTAAGAAAGAAGTAACAAAGAAGTTAGAAAGAAGTAAGAAAGAAGTAAAAAAAAGTAAGAAAGAAGTAAGAAAGAAAGAAGTAAGAAAGAAGTAAGGAAGAAGTAAGAGAGAATTAAGAAAGAATTAAGAAAGAAAGAAGTAAGACAGAAGAAAGAAAGAAGAAAGAAAGAAGTAAGAAAAAAATAAGAAAGAAGAAAGAAAGAATTAAGAAAGAATTAAGAAAGAAGTAAGAAAGAAGTAAGAAAGAAGTAAGAAACAAGTAAGAAAGAAGTTAGAAAGAAGTAAGAAAGAAAGAAGAAAGAAGTAAGAAAGAAGCAAGAAAGAACAAATAAAGAATTAAGAAAGAAGAAAGAAAGAAGAAAGAAAGAAGAAAGAAAGAAGTAAGAAAGAAGTAAGAAAGAAGTAAGAAAGAAGAAAGATAGAAGAAAGAAAGAAGAAAGAAAGAAGTAAGAAAGATGTAAGAAAGAAGTAAGAAAGAAGTAAGAAAGAAGTAAGAAAGAAGTAAGAAAGAAAGAAGAAAGAAAGAAGAAAGAAAGAAGAAAAAAGAAGTTAGAAAGAAGTAAAAAATAAGAAAGAAAGAAGTAAGAAAGAAGTAAGAAAGAAGTAAGAAAGAAAGAATAAGATAGAAGAAAGAAAAAAGAAAGAAAGAAGTAAGAAAGAAGTAAGAAAGAAGTAAGAAAGAAGTTAGAAAGAAGTAAGAAAGAAGTAACAAAGAAGTTAGAAAGAAGTAAGAAAGAAGTAAAAAAAAGTAAGAAAGAAGTAAGAAAGAAAGAAGTAAGAAAGAAGTAAGAAAGAAGTAAGAGAGAATTAAGAAAGAAGTAAGAAAGAAAGAAGTAAGACAGAAGAAAGAAAGAAGAAAGAAAGAAGTAAGAAAGAAGTAAGAAAGAAGGAAGAAAGAATTAAGAAAGAAGTAAGAAAGAAGTAAGAAAGAAGTAAGAAACAAGTAAGAAAGAAGTTAGAAAGAAGTAAGAAAGAAAGAAGAAAGAAGTAAGAATGAAGCAAGAAAGAACAAATAAAGAAGTAAGAAAGAAGAAAGAAAGAAGAAAGAAAGAAGTAAGAAAGAATTAAGAAAGAAGTAAGAAAGAAGTAAGAAAGAAGAAAGATAGAAGAAAGAAAGAAGAAAGAAAGAAGTAAGAAAGATGTAAGAAAGAAGTAAGAAAGAAGTAAGAAAAAAGTAAAAGAAGAAGTAAGAAAGAAAGAAGAAAGAAGTAAGAAAGAAGTATGAAAGAAGTAAGAGAGAAAGAAGAAAGAAAGAAGAAAGAAAGAAGTAAGAAAGAAGAAAGAAAGAAGTAAGAAAGAAGAAAGAAAGAAGAAAGAAAGAAGTAAGAAAGAAGTAAGAAAGAAGAAAGAAAGAAGTAAGAAAGAAGAAAGAAAGAAGTAAGAAAGAAGTAAGAAGGAAGCAAGAAGGAAGTAAGAAAGAAGTAAGAAAGAATTAAGAAAGAAGTAAGAAAGAAGTTAGAAAGAAGTAAGAATGAAGTAAGAAAGAAGTTAGAAAGAAGTAAGAAAGAAGTAAAAAAGAAGTAAGAAAGAAGTAAGAAGGAGTAAGAAAGAAGTAAGAAAGAAGTAAGAAAGAAAGAAGAAAGAAGTAAGAAAGAAGTAAAAAAGAAGAAAGAAAGAAGTAAGAAAGAAGAAAGAAAGAAGTAAGAAAGAAGTAAGAAAGAAGTAAGAAAGAAGTAAGAAAGAAAGAAGAAAGAATGAAGAAAGAAAGAAGAAAAAAGGAGTTAGAAAGAAGTAAGAAAGAAGAAAGAAAGAAGTAAGAAAGAAGTAAGAAAGAAGTAAGAAAGAAGTAAGAAAGAAGTAAGAAAGAAGTTAGAAAGAAGTAAGAATGAAGTAAGAAAGAAGTTAGAAAGAAGTAAGAAAGAAGTAAAAAAGAAGCAAGAAAGAAGTAAGAAGGAGTAAGAAAGAAGTAACAAAGAAGTAAGAAAGAAAGAAGAAAGAAGTAAGAAAGAAGTAAGAAAGAAGAAAGAAAGAAGTAAGAAAGAAGAAAGAAAGAAGTAGGAAAGAAGTAGGAAAGAAGTAAGAGAGAAGTAAGAAAGAAAGAAGAAAGAATGAAGAAAGAAAGAAGAAAAATGTAGTTAGAAAGAAGTAAGAAAGAAGAAAGAAAGAAGTAAGAAAGAAGTAAGAAAGAAGTAAGAAAGAAGTAAGAAATAAAGAAGTAAGATAGAAGAAAGAAAGAAGAAGTAAGAAAGAAGTAAGAAAGAAGTAAGAAAGAAGAAAGAAAGAAGTTAGAAAGAAGTAAGAAAGAAGTAAAAAAGAAGTAAGAAAGAAGTAAGAAAGAAAGAAGTAAGAAAGAATTAAGAAAGAAGTAAGAAAGAAGTAAGAAAGAAAGAAGAAAGAAAGAAGAAAGAGAGAAGAAAGAGAGAAGAAAGAAAGAAGAAAGAAAGAAGTAAGAGAGAAGTAAGAAAGAAGTAAGACAGAAGAAAGAAAGAATTAAGAAAGAAGAAAGAAAGAAGTAAGAAAGATGTAAAAAAGAAGTAAGAAAGAAGTAAGAAAGAAGTAAGAAAGAAAGAAGAAAGAAAGAAGAAAGTAAGAAGAAAAAAGAAGTTAGAAAGAAGTAAGAAAGAAGAAAGAAGTAAGAAAGAAGTAAGAAAGAAGTAAGAAAGAATTAAGAAAGAAAGAAGTAAGAAAGAAGAAAGAAAGAAGAAAGAAAGAAGTAAGAAACAAGTAAGAAAGAAGTAAGAAAGAAGTAAGAAAGAAGAAAGAAGAAAGAATGAAGAAAGAAAGAAGTAAGAAAGATGTAAGAAAGAAGTAAGAAAGAAGTAAGAAAAAAGTAAAAAAGGAAGTAAGAAAGAAAGAAGAAAGAAGTAAGAAAGAAGTATGAAAGAAGTAAGAGAGAAAGAAGAAAGAATGAAGTAAGAAAGAAGTAAGAAAGAAGAAAGAAAGAAGTAAGAAAGAAGTAAGAAAGATGTAAGAAAGAAGTAAGAAAGAAGTTAGAAAGAAGTAAGAAAGAAGTAAGAAAGAAGTTAGAAAGAAGTAAGAAAGAAGTAACAAAGAAGTTAGAAAGAAGTAAGAAAGAAGTAAAAAAGAAGTAAGAAAAAAGTAAGAAAGAAAGAAGTAAGAAAGAATTAAGAAAGAAGTAAGAAAAAAGTAAGAAAGAAAGAAGAAAGAAAGAAGAAAGAGAGAAGAAAGAGAGAAGAAAGAAAGTAGAAAGAAAGAAGTAAGAGAGAAGTAAGAAAGAAGTAAGAAAGAAATAAGTAAGACAGAAGAAAGAAAGAAGAAAGAAAGAAGTAAGAAAGAAGTAAGAAAGAAGTAAGAAAGAAGAAAGAAAGAAGTAAGAAAGAAGAAAGAAAGAAGTAAGAAAGAAGTTAGAAAGAAGTAAGAAAGAAGTAAAAAAGAAGTAAGAAAGAAGTAAGAAAGAAGTAAGAAAGAAGTAAGAAAGAAAGAAGTAAGAAAGAAGAAAGAAAGAAGAAAGATGAAAGAAAGAAGTAAGAAAGATGTAAGAAAGAAGTAAGAAAGAAGTAAGAAAAAAGTAAAAAAAGAAGTAAGAAAGAAAGAAGAAAGAAGTAAGAAAGAAGTATGAAAGAAGTAAGAGAGAAAGAAGAAAGAAAGAAGAAAGAAAGAAGAAAGAAAGAAGTTAGAAAGAAGTAAGAAAGAAGTAAGAAAGAAGTAAGAAAGAAGTTAGAAAGAAGTAAGAAAGAAGTAAGAAAGAAATTAGAAAGAAGTAAGAAAGAAGTAAAAAAGAAGTAAGAAAGAAAGAAGTAAGAAAGAAGAAAGAAAGAAGTAAGAAAGAAGTAAGGAAGAAGTTAGAAACAAGTAAGAAAGAAGTTAGAAAAAGTAAGAAAGAAAGAAGAAAGAAGTAAGAAAGAAGCAAGAAAGAACAAATAAAGAAGTATGAAAGACGAAAGAAGTAGGAAAGAAGTAAGAAAGAAGTAAGAAAGAAGTGAGAAAGAAAGAAGAAAGAAAGAAGAAAGAAAGAAGAAAAAAGAAGTTAGAAAGAAGTAAGAAAGAAGTAAGAAAAAAGTAAGAAAGAAGTAAGAAAGAAAGAAGTAACATAGAAGAAAGAAAGAAGAAAGAAAGAAGTAAGAAAGATGTAAGAAAGAAGTAAGAAAGAAGTAATAAAAAAGTAAGAAAGAAGTAGGAAAGTAAGAAGAAAGAAGTAAGAAATAAGTACGAAAGAACTAAGAAAGTGGTAAGAAAGAAAGAAGTAAGAAAGAAGTATGAAAGAAGTAAGAGAGAAAGAAGAAAGAAAGAAGAAAGAAAGAAGAAAGAAAAAAGTAAGAAAGAAGTAAGAAAGAAGTAAGAAAGAAGTAAGAAAGAAGAGAGAAAGAAGTTAGAAAGAAGTAAGAAAGAAGTAACAAAGAAGTTAGAAAGAAGTAAGAAAGAAGTAAAAAAGAAGTAAGAAAAAAGTAAGAAAGAAAGAAGTAAGAAAGAATTAAGAAAGAAGTAAGAAAAAAGTAAGAAAGAAAGAAGAAAGAAGAAAGAGAGAAGAAAGAGAGAAGAAAGAAAGTAGAAAGAAAGAATTAAGAGAGAAGTAAGAAAGAAGTAAGAAAGAAAGAAGTAAGACAGAAGAAAGAAAGAAGAAAGAAAGAAGTAAGAAAGAAGTAAGAAAGAAGTAAGAAAGAAGTAAGAAAGAAGAAAGAAAGAAGTAAGAAAGAAGAAAGAAAGAAGTAAGAAAGAAGTTAGAAAGAAGTAAGAAAGAAGTAAAAAAGAAGTAAGAAAGAAGTAAGAAAGAAGTAAGAAAGAAGTAAGAAAGAAAGAAGTAAGAAAGAAGAAAGAAAGAAGAAAGATGAAAGAAAGAAGTAAGAAAGATGTAAGAAAGAAGTAAGAAAGAAGTAAGAAAAAAGTAAAAAAAGAAGTAAGAAAGAAAGAAGAAAGAAGTAAGAAAGAAGTATGAAAGAAGTAAGAGAGAAAGAAGAAAGAAAGAAGAAAGAAAGAAGAAAGAAAGAAGTTAGAAAGAAGTAAGAAAGAAGTAAGAAAGAAGTAAGAAAGAAGTTAGAAAGAAGTAAGAAAGAAGTAAGAAAGAAATTAGAAAGAAGTAAGAAAGAAGTAAAAAAGAAAGAAGTAAGAAAGAAGAAAGAAGAAGTAAGAAAGAAGTAAGAAAGAAGTCAGAAACAAGTAAGAAAGAAGTTAGAAAAAGTAAGAAAGAAAGAAGAAAGAAGTAAGAAAGAAGCAAGAAAGAACAAATAAAGAAGTATGAAAGAAGAAAGAAAGAAGTAAGAAAGAAGTAAGAAAGAAGTAAGAAAGAAGTAAGAAAGAAGTAAGAATGAAGTGAGAAAGAAAGAAGAAAGAAAGAAGAAAGAAAGAAGAAAAAAGAAGTTAGAAAGAAGTAAGAAAGAAGTAAGAAGAAAGTAAGAAAGAAGTAAGAAAGAAAGAAGTAACATAGAAGAAAGAAAGAAGAAAGAAAGAAGTAAGAAAGATGTAAGAAAGAAGTAAGAAAGAAGTAATAAAAAAGTAAGAAAGAAGTAGGAAAGTAAGAAGAAAGAAGTAAGAAATAAGTACGAAAGAACTAAGAAAGTGGTAAGAAAGAAAGAAGTAAGAAAGAAGTATGAAAGAAGTAAGACAGAAAGAAGAAAGAAAGAAGAAAGAAAAAAGAAAGAAAAAAGTAAGAAAGAAGTAAGAAAGAAGTAAGAAAGAAGTAAGAAAGAAGATAGAAAGAAGAAAGAAAGAAGTAAGAAAGAAGAAAGAAAGAAGTAAGAAAGAAGAAAGAAAGAAGTAAGAAAGAAGTAAGAAAGAAGTAAGAAAGAAGTAAGAAAGGAAGAAGAAAGAAAGAAGAAAGAAAGAATAAAAAAGAAGTTAGAAAGAAGTACGAAGGAAGTAAGAAAGAGGTAAGGAATTAAGAAGTAAGAAAGAAGAAAGAAAGAAGAAAGAAAGAAGTAAGAAAGAAGTACGAAAGAAGTAAGAAAGAGGTAAGAAAGAAAGAAGTAAGAAAGAAGTATGAAAGAAGTAAGAGAGAAAGAAGGAAGAAAGAAGAAAGAAAGAAGAAAGAAAGAAGTTAGAAAGATTTAAGAAAGAAGTAAGAAAGAAGTAAGAAAGAAGTTAGAAAGAAGTAAGAAATAAGTAAAAAAGAAGTTAGAAAGAAGTAAGAAAGAAGTAAAAAAGAAGTAAGAAAGGAGTAAGAAGGAGTAAGAAGGAAGTAAGAAAGAAGTATGAAAGAAGTAAGAAAGAAAGAAGTAAGATAGAAGAAAGAAAAAAGAAAGAAAGAAGTAAGAAAGAAGTAAGAAAGAAGTAAGAAAGAAGTTAGAAAGAAGTAAGAAAGAAGTAACAAAGAAGTTAGAAAGAAGTAAGAAAGAAGTAAAAAAAAGTAAGAAAGAAGTAAGAAAGAAAGAAGTAAGAAAGAAGTAAGGAAGAAGTAAGAGAGAATTAAGAAAGAAGTAAGAAAGAAAGAAGTAAGACAGAAGAAAGAAAGAAGAAAGAAAGAAGTAAGAAAAAAATAAGAAAGAAGAAAGAAAGAATTAAGAAAGAATTAAGAAAGAAGTAAGAAAGAAGTAAGAAAGAAGTAAGAAACAAGTAAGAAAGAAGTTAGAAAGAAGTAAGAAAGAAAGAATAAAGAAGTAAGAAAGAAGCAAGAAAGAACAAATAAAGAATTAAGAAAGAAGAAAGAAAGAAGAAAGAAAGAAGAAAGAAAGAAGTAAGAAAGAAGTAAGAAAGAAGTAAGAAAGAAGAAAGATAGAAGAAAGAAAGAAGAAAGAAAGAAGTAAGAAAGATGTATGAAAGAAGTAAGAAAGAAGTAAGAAAGAAGTAAGAAAGAAGTAAGAAAGAAAGAAGAAAGAAAGAAGAAAGAAAGAAGAAAAAAGAAGTTAGAAAGAAGTAAAAAATAAGAAAGAAAGAAGTAAGAAAGAAGTAAGAAAGAAGTAAGAAAGAAAGAAGTAAGATAGAAGAAAGAAAAAAGAAAGAAAGAAGTAAGAAAGAAGTAAGAAAGAAGTAAGAAAGAAGTTAGAAAGAAGTAAGAAAGAAGTAACAAAGAAGTTAGAAAGAAGTAAGAAAGAAGTAAAAAAAAGTAAGAAAGAAGTAAGAAAGAAAGAAGTAAGAAAGAAGTAAGAAAGAAGTAAGAGAGAATTAAGAAAGAAGTAAGAAAGAAAGAAGTAAGACAGAAGAAAGAAAGAAGAAAGAAAGAAGTAAGAAAGAAGTAAGAAAGAAGGAAGAAAGAATTAAGAAAGAAGTAAGAAAGAAGTAAGAAAGAAGTAAGAAACAAGTAAGAAAGAAGTTAGAAAGAAGTAAGAAAGAAAGAAGAAAGAAGTAAGAAAGAAGCAAGAAAGAACAAATAAAGAAGTAAGAAAGAAGAAAGAAAGAAGAAAGAAAGAAGAAAGAAAGAATTAAGAAAGAAGTAAGAAAGAAGTAAGAAAGAAGAAAGATAGAAGAAAGAAAGAAGTAAGAAAGATGTAAGAAAGAAGTAAGAAAGAAGTAAGAAAAAAGTAAAAGAAGAAGTAAGAAAGAAAGAAGAAAGAAGTAAGAAAGAAGTATAAAAGAAGTAAGAGAGAAAGAAGAAAGAAAGAAGAAAGAAAGAAGTAAGAAAGAAGAAAGAAAGAAGTAAGAAAGAAGAAAGAAAGAAGAAAGAAAGAAGTAAGAAAGAAGTAAGAAAGAAGAAAGAAAGAAGTAAGAAAGAAGAAAGAAAGAAGTAAGAAAGAAGTAAGAAGGAAGTAAGAAGGAAGTAAGAAAGAAGTAAGAAAGAATTAAGAAAGAAGTAAGAAAGAAGTTAGAAAGAAGTAAGAATGAAGTAAGAAAGAAGTTAGAAAGAAGTAAGAAAGAAGTAAAAAAGAAGTAAGAAAGAAGTAAGAAGGAGTAAGAAAGAAGTAAGAAAGAAGTAAGAAAGAAAGAAGAAAGAAGTAAGAAAGAAGTAAAAAAGAAGAAAGAAAGAAGTAAGAAAGAAGAAAGAAAGAAGTAAGAAAGAAGTAAGAAAGAAGTAAGAAAGAAGTAAGAAAGAAGTAAGAAAGAAAGAAGAAAGAATGAAGAAAGAAAGAAGAAAAAAGGAGTTAGAAAGAAGTAAGAAAGAAGAAAGAAAGAAGTAAGAAAGAAGTAAGAAAGAAGTAAGAAAGAAGTAAGAAAGAAGTAAGAAAGAAGTTAGAAAGAAGTAAGAATGAAGTAAGAAAGAAGTTAGAAAGAAGTAAGAAAGAAGTAAAAAAGAAGCAAGAAAGAAGTAAGAAGGAGTAAGAAAGAAGTAAGAAAGAAGTAAGAAAGAAAGAAGAAAGAAGTAAGAAAGAAGTAAGAAAGAAGAAAGAAAGAAGTAAGAAAGAAGAAAGAAAGAAGTAGGAAAGAAGTAAGAAAGAAGTAAGAAAGAAAGAAGAAAGAATGAAGAAAGAAAGAAGAAAAATGGAGTTAGAAAGAAGTAAGAAAGAAGAAAGAAAGAAGTAAGAAAGAAGTAAGAAAGAAGTAAGAAAGAAGTAAGAAATAAAGAAGTAAGATAGAAGAAAGAAAGAAGAAGTAAGAAAGAAGTAAGAAAGAAGTAAGAAAGAAGAAAGAAAGAAGTTAGAAAGAAGTAAGAAAGAAGTAAAAAAGAAGTAAGAAAGAAGTAAGAAAGAAAGAAGTAAGAAAGAATTAAGAAAGAAGTAAGAAAGAAGTAAGAAAGAAAGAAGAAAGAAAGAAGAAAGAGAGAAGAAAGAGAGAAGAAAGAAAGAAGAAAGAAAGAAGTAAGAGAGAAGTAAGAAAGAAGTAAGACAGAAGAAAGAAAGAATTAAGAAAGAAGAAAGAAAGAAGTAAGAAAGATGTAAAAAAGAAGTAAGAAAGAAGTAAGAAAGAAGTAAGAAAGAAAGAAGAAAGAAAGAAGAAAGTAAGAAGAAAAAAGAAGTTAGAAAGAAGTAAGAAAGAAGAAAGAAGTAAGAAAGAAGTAAGAAAGAAGTAAGAAAGAAGAAAGAAGAAAGAAGAAAGAATGAAGAAAGAAAGAAGTAAGAAAGATGTAAGAAAGAAGTAAGAAAGAAGTAAGAAAAAAGTAAAAAAGGAAGTAAGAAAGAAAGAAGAAAGAAGTAAGAAAGAAGTATGAAAGAAGTAAGAGAGAAAGAAGAAAGAAAGAAGTAAGAAAGAAGTAAGAAAGAAGAAAGAAAGAAGTAAGAAAGAAGTAAGAAAGATGTAAGAAAGAAGTAAGAAAGAAGTTAGAAAGAAGTAAGAAAGAAGTAAGAAAGAAGTTAGAAAGAAGTAAGAAAGAAGTTAGAAAGAAGTAAGAAAGAAGTAAGAAAGAAGTTAGAAGAAGTAAGAAAGAAGTAAAAAAGAAGTAAGAAAGAAGAAAGAAAGAAGTAAGAAAGAAGAAAGAAAGAAGTAAGAAAGAAGTAAGAAAGAAGTCAGAAACAAGTAAGAAAGAAGTTAGAAAGAAGTAAGAAAGAAAGAAGAAAGAAGTAAGAAAGAAGCAAGAAAGAACAAATAAAGAAGTCTGAAAGAAGAAAGAAAGAAGCAAGAAAGAAGTAAGAAAGAAGTAAGAAAGAAGTAAGAAAGAAAGAAGAAAGAAAGAAGAAAGAAAGAAGTAAGAAAGAAGAAAGAAAGAAGTAAGAAAGAAGTAAGAAAGAAGAAAGAAAGAAGCAAGAAAGAAGAAAGAAAGAAGAAAGAAAGAAGTAAGAAAGAAGTAAGAAAGAAGAAAGAAAGAAGTAAGAAAGAAGTAAGAAAGATGTAAGAAAGAAGAAAGAATGAAGAAAGAAAGAAGTAAGAAAGATGTAAGAAAGAAGTAAGAAAGAAGTAAGAAAAAAGTAAAAAAGGAAGTAAGAAAGAAAGAAGAAAGAAGTAAGAAAGAAGTATGAAAGAAGTAAGAGAGAAAGAAGAAAGAAAGAAGTAAGAAAGAAGTAAGAAAGAAGAAAGAAAGAAGTAAGAAAGAAGTAAGAAAGATGTAAGAAAGAAGTAAGAAAGAAGTTAGAAAGAAGTAAGAAAGAAGTAAGAAAGAAGTTAGAAAGAAGTAAGAAAGAAGTAACAAAGAAGTTAGAAAGAAGTAAGAAAGAGGTAAAAAAGAAGTAAGAAAAAAGTAAGAAAGAAAGAAGTAAGAAAGAATTAAGAAAGAAGTAAGAAAAAAGTAAGAAAGAAAGAAGAAAGAAAGAAGAAAGAGAGAAGAAAGAGAGAAGAAAGAAAGTAGAAAGAAAGAAGTAAGAGAGAAGTAAGAAAGAAGTAAGAAAGAAATAAGTAAGACAGAAGAAAGAAAGAAGAAAGAAAGAAGTAAGAAAGAAGTAAGAAAGAAGTTAGAAAGAAGTAAGAAAGAAGTAAAAAAGAAGTAAGAAAGAAGTAAGAAAGAAGTAAGAAAGAAGTAAGAAAGAAAGAAGTAAGAAAGAAGAAAGAAAGAAGAAAGATGAAAGAAAGAAGTAAGAAAGATGTAAGAAAGAAGTAAGAAAGAAGTAAGAAAAAAGTAAAAAAAGAAGTAAGAAAGAAAGAAGAAAGAAGTAAGAAAGAAGTATGAAAGAAGTAAGAGAGAAAGAAGAAAGAAAGAAGAAAGAAAGAAGAAAGAAAGAAGTTAGAAAGAAGTAAGAAAGAAGTAAGAAAGAAGTAAGAAAGAAGTAAGAAAGAAGTAAGAAAGAAGTTAGAAAGAAGTAAGAAAGAAGTAAGAAAGAAATTAGAAAGAAGTAAGAAAGAAGTAAAAAAGAAGTAAGAAAGAAAGAAGTAAGAAAGAAGAAAGAAAGAAGTAAGAAAGAAGTAAGGAAGAAGTTAGAAACAAGTAAGAAAGAAGTTAGAAAAAGTAAGAAAGAAAGAAGAAAGAAGTAAGAAAGAAGCAAGAAAGAACAAATAAAGAAGTAAGAAAGAAGTAAGAAAGAAGTAAGAAAGAAGTGAGAAAGAAAGAAGAAAGAAAGAAGAAAGAAAGAAGAAAAAAGAAGTTAGAAGTAAGAAAGAAGTAAGAAAAAAGTAAGAAAGAAGTAAGAAAGAAAGAAGTAACATAGAAGAAAGAAAGAAGAAAGAAAGAAGTAAGAAAGATGTAAGAAAGAAGTAAGAAAGAAGTAATAAAAAAGTAAGAAAGAAGTAGGAAAGTAAGAAGAAAGAAGTAAGAAATAAGTACGAAAGAACTAAGAAAGTGGTAAGAAAGAAAGAAGTAAGAAAGAAGTATGAAAGAAGTAAGAGAGAAAGAAGAAAGAAAGAAGAAAGAAAGAAGAAAGAAAAAAGTAAGAAAGAAGTAAGAAAGAAGTAAGAAAGAAGTAAGAAAGAAGAAAGAAAGAAGTTAGAAAGAAGTAAGAAAGAAATAACAAAGAAGTTAGAAAGAAGTAAGAAAGAAGTAGAAAAGAAGTAAGAAAAAAGTAAGAAAGAAAGAAGTAAGAAAGAATTAAGAAAGAAGTAAGAAAAAAGTAAGAAAGAAAGAATAAAGAAGAAAGAGAGAAGAAAGAGAGAAGAAAGAAAGTAGAAAGAAAGAATTAAGAGAGAAGTAAGAAAGAAGTAAGAAAGAAAGAAGTAAGACAGAAGAAAGAAAGAAGAAAGAAAGAAGTAAGAAAGAAGTAAGAAAGAAGTAAGAAAGAAGTAAGAAAGAAGAAAGAAATAAGTAAGAAAGAAGAAAGAAAGAAGTAAGAAAGAAGTTAGAAAGAAGTAAGAAAGAAGTAAAAAAGAAGTAAGAAAGAAGTAAGAAAGAAGTAAGAAAGAAGTAAGAAAGAAAGAAGTAAGAAAGAAGAAAGAAAGAAGAAAGATGAAAGAAAGAAGTAAGAAAGATGTAAGAAAGAAGTAAGAAAGAAGTAAGAAAAAAGTAAAAAAAGAAGTAAGAAAGAAAGAAGAAAGAAGTAAGAAAGAAGTATGAAAGAAGTAAGAGAGAAAGAAGAAAGAAAGAAGAAAGAAAGAAGAAAGAAAGAAGTTAGAAAGAAGTAAGAAAGAAGTAAGAAAGAAGTAAGAAAGAAGTTAGAAAGAAGTAAGAAAGAAGTAAGAAAGAAATTAGAAAGAAGTAAGAAAGAAGTAAAAAAGAAAGAAGTAAGAAAGAAGAAAGAAGAAGTAAGAAAGAAGTAAGAAAGAAGTCAGAAACAAGTAAGAAAGAAGTTAGAAAAAGTAAGAAAGAAAGAAGAAAGAAGTAAGAAAGAAGCAAGAAAGAACAAATAAAGAAGTATGAAAGAAGAAAGAAAGAAGTAAGAAAGAAGTAAGAAAGAAGTAAGAAAGAAGTAAGAATGAAGTGAGAAAGAAAGAAGAAAGAAAGAAGAAAGAAAGAAGAAAAAAGAAGTTAGAAAGAAGTAAGAAAGAAGTAAGAAGAAAGTAAGAAAGAAGTAAGAAAGAAAGAAGTAACATAGAAGAAAGAAAGAAGAAAGAAAGAAGTAAGAAAGATGTAAGAAAGAAGTAAGAAAGAAGTAATAAAAAAGTAAGAAAGAAGTAGGAAAGTAAGAAGAAAGAAGTAAGAAATAAGTACGAAAGAACTAAGAAAGTGGTAAGAAAGAAAGAAGTAAGAAAGAAGTATGAAAGAAGTAAGACAGAAAGAAGAAAGAAAGAAGAAAGAAAAAAGAAAGAAAAAAGTAAGAAAGAAGTAAGAAAGAAGTAAGAAAGAAGTAAGAAAGAAGATAGAAAGAAGTAAGAAAGAAGTAAGAAAGAAGAAAGAAAGAAGTAAGAAAGAAGAAAGAAAGAAGTAAGAAAGAAGTAAGAAAGAAGTAAGAAAGAAGTAAGAAAGGAAGAAGAAAGAAAGAAGAAAGAAAGAATAAAAAAGAAGTTAGAAAGAAGTACGAAGGAAGTAAGAAAGAGGTAAGGAATTAAGAAGTAAGAAAGAAGAAAGAAAGAAGAAAGAAAGAAGTAAGAAAGAAGTACGAAAGAAGTAAGAAAGAGGTAAGAAAGAAAGAAGTAAGAAAGAAGTATGAAAGAAGTAAGAGAGAAAGAAGGAAGAAAGAAGAAAGAAAGAAGAAAGAAAGAAGTTAGAAAGATTTAAGAAAGAAGTAAGAAAGAAGTAAGAAAGAAGTTAGAAAGAAGTAAGAAATAAGTAAAAAAGAAGTTAGAAAGAAGTAAGAAAGAAGTAAAAAAGAAGTAAGAAAGGAGTAAGAAGGAGTAAGAAGGAAGTAAGAAAGAAGTATGAAAGAAGTAAGAAAGAAAGAAGTAAGATAGAAGAAAGAAAAAAGAAAGAAAGAAGTAAGAAAGAAGTAAGAAAGAAGTAAGAAAGAAGTTAGAAAGAAGTAAGAAAGAAGTAACAAAGAAGTTAGAAAGAAGTAAGAAAGAAGTAAAAAAAAGTAAGAAAGAAGTAAGAAAGAAAGAAGTAAGAAAGAAGTAAGGAAGAAGTAAGAGAGAATTAAGAAAGAAGTAAGAAAGAAAGAAGTAAGACAGAAGAAAGAAAGAAGAGAGAAAGAAGTAAGAAAAAAATAAGAAAGAAGAAAGAAAGAATTAAGAAAGAATTAAGAAAGAAGTAAGAAAGAAGTAAGAAAGAAGTAAGAAACAAGTAAGAAAGAAGTTAGAAAGAAGTAAGAAAGAAAGAAGAAAGAAGTAAGAAAGAAGCAAGAAAGAACAAATAAAGAATTAAGAAAGAAGAAAGAAAGAAGAAAGAAAGAAGAAAGAAAGAAGTAAGAAAGAAGTAAGAAAGAAGTAAGAAAGAAGAAAGATAGAAGAAAGAAAGAAGAAAGAAAGAAGTAAGAAAGATGTAAGAAAGAAGTAAGAAAGAAGTAAGAAAGAAGTAAGAAAGAAGTAAGAAAGAAAGAAGAAAGAAAGAAGAAAGAAAGAAGAAAAAAGAAGTTAGAAAGAAGTAAAAAATAAGAAAGAAAGAAGTAAGAAAGAAGTAAGAAAGAAGTAAGAAAGAAAGAAGTAAGATAGAAGAAAGAAAAAAGAAAGAAAGAAGTAAGAAAGAAGTAAGAAAGAAGTAAGAAAGAAGTTAGAAAGAAGTAAGAAAGAAGTAACAAAGAAGTTAGAAAGAAGTAAGAAAGAAGTAAAAAAAAGTAAGAAAGAAGTAAGAAAGAAAGAAGTAAGAAAGAAGTAAGAAAGAAGTAAGAGAGAATTAAGAAAGAAGTAAGAAAGAAAGAAGTAAGACAGAAGAAAGAAAGAAGAAAGAAAGAAGTAAGAAAGAAGTAAGAAAGAAGGAAGAAAGAATTAAGAAAGAAGTAAGAAAGAAGTAAGAAAGAAGTAAGAAACAAGTAAGAAAGAAGTTAGAAAGAAGTAAGAAAGAAAGAAGAAAGAAGTAAGAAAGAAGCAAGAAAGAACAAATAAAGAAGTAAGAAAGAAGAAAGAAAGAAGAAAGAAAGAAGAAAGAAAGAATTAAGAAAGAAGTAAGAAAGAAGTAAGAAAGAAGAAAGATAGAAGAAAGAAAGAAGAAAGAAAGAAGTAAGAAAGATGTAAGAAAGAAGTAAGAAAGAAGTAAGAAAATAGTAAAAGAAGTAAGAAAGAAAGAAGAAAGAAGTAAGAAAGAAGTATGAAAGAAGTAAGAGAGAAAGAAGAAAGAAAGAAGAAAGAAAGAAGTAAGAAAGAAGAAAGAAAGAAGTAAGAAAGAAGAAAGAAAGAAGAAAGAAAGAAGTAAGAAAGAAGTAAGAAAGAAGAAAGAAAGAAGTAAGAAAGAAGAAAGAAAGAAGTAAGAAAGAAGTAAGAAGGAAGTAAGAAGGAAGTAAGAAAGAAGTAAGAAAGAATTAAGAAAGAAGTAAGAAAGAAGTTAGAAAGAAGTAAGAATGAAGTAAGAAAGAAGTTAGAAAGAAGTAAGAAAGAAGTAAAAAAGAAGTAAGAAAGAAGTAAGAAGGAGTAAGAAAGAAGTAAGAAAGAAGTAAGAAAGAAAGAAGAAAGAAGTAAGAAAGAAGTAAAAAAGAAGAAAGAAAGAAGTAAGAAAGAAGAAAGAAAGAAGTAAGAAAGAAGTAAGAAAGAAGTAAGAAAGAAGTAAGAAAGAAAGAAGAAAGAATGAAGAAAGAAAGAAGAAAAAAGGAGTTAGAAAGAAGTAAGAAAGAAGAAAGAAAGAAGTAAGAAAGAAGTAAGAAAGAAGTAAGAAAGAAGTAAGAAAGAAGTAAGAAAGAAGTTAGAAAGAAGTAAGAATGAAGTAAGAAAGAAGTTAGAAAGAAGTAAGAAAGAAGTAAAAAAGAAGCAAGAAAGAAGTAAGAAGGAGTAAGAAAGAAGTAAGAAAGAAGTAAGAAAGAAAGAAGAAAGAAGTAAGAAAGAAGTAAGAAAGAAGAAAGAAAGAAGTAAGAAAGAAGAAAGAAAGAAGTAGGAAAGAAGTAAGAAAGAAGTAAGAAAGAAAGAAGAAAGAATGAAGAAAGAAAGAAGAAAAATGGAGTTAGAAAGAAGTAAGAAAGAAGAAAGAAAGAAGTAAGAAAGAAGTAAGAAAGAAGTAAGAAAGAAGTAAGAAATAAAGAAGTAAGATAGAAGAAAGAAAGAAGAAGTAAGAAAGAAGTAAGAAAGAAGTAAGAAAGAAGAAAGAAAGAAGTTAGAAAGAAGTAAGAAAGAAGTAAAAAAGAAGTAAGAAAGAAGTAAGAAAGAAAGAAGTAAGAAAGAATTAAGAAAGAAGTAAGAAAGAAGTAAGAAAGAAAGAAGAAAGAAAGAAGAAAGAGAGAAGAAAGAGAGAAGAAAGAAAGAAGAAAGAAAGAAGTAAGAGAGAAGTAAGAAAGAAGTAAGACAGAAGAAAGAAAGAATTAAGAAAGAAGAAAGAAAGAAGTAAGAAAGATGTAAAAAAGAAGTAAGAAAGAAGTAAGAAAGAAGTAAGAAAGAAAGAAGAAAGAAAGAAGAAAGTAAGAAGAAAAAAGAAGTTAGAAAGAAGTAAGAAAGAAGAAAGAAGTAAGAAAGAAGTAAGAAAGAAGTAAGAAAGAATTAAGAAAGAAAGAAGTAAGAAAGAAGAAAGAAAGAAGAAAGAAAGAAGTAAGAAACAAGTAAGAAAGAAGTAAGAAAGAAGTAAGAAAGAAGAAAGAAGAAAGAAGAAAGAATGAAGAAAGAAAGAAGTAAGAAAGATGTAAGAAAGAAGTAAGAAAGAAGTAAGAAAAAAGTAAAAAAGGAAGTAAGAAAGAAAGAAGAAAGAAGTAAGAAAGAAGTATGAAAGAAGTAAGAGAGAAAGAAGAAAGAAAGAAGTAAGAAAGAAGTAAGAATGAAGAAAGAAAGAAGTAAGAAAGAAGTAAGAAAGATGTAAGAAAGAAGTAAGAAAGAAGTTAGAAAGAAGTAAGAAAGAAGTAAGAAAGAAGTTAGAAAGAAGTAAGAAAGAAGTTAGAAAGAAGTAAGAAAGAAGTAAGAAAGAGGTAAGAGAGAAAGAAGTAAGAAAGAAGTATGAAAGAAGTAAGAGAGAAAGAAGAAAGAAAGAAGTAAGAAAGAAGTAAGAAAGAAGAAAGAAAGAAGTAAGAAAGAAGTAAGAAAGATGTAAGAAAGAAGTAAGAAAGAAGTAAGAAAGAAGTAAGAAAGAAGTAAGAAAGAAGTATGAAAGAAGTAAGAAAGAGGTAAGAGAGAAAGAAGTAAGAAAGAAGTATGAAAGAAGTAAGAGAGAAAGAAGAAAGAAAGAAGAAAGAAAGAAGAAAGAAAGAAGAAAGAAAGAAGTTAGAAAGCATTAAGAAAGAAGTAAGAAAGAAGTAAGAAAGAAGTTAGAAAGAAGTAAGAAAGAAGTAAGAAAGAAGTTAGAAAGAAGTAAGAAAGAAGTAAAAAAGAAGTAAGAAAGAAGTAAGAAGGAGTAAGAAAGAAGTAAGAAAGAAATAAGAAAGAAAGAAGAAAGAAGTAAGAAAGAAGTAAGAAAGAAGAAAGAAAGAAGTAAGAAAGAAGAAAGAAAGAAGTAAGAAAGAAGTAAGAAAGAAGTAAGAAAGAAAGAAGAAATAAAGAAGAAAGAAGGAAGTTAGAAAGAAGTAGGAAAGAAGTAAGAAAGAAGTAAGAAAGAAGTTAGAAAGAAGTAAGAAAGAAGTAATGAAGAAGTTAGAAAGAAGTAAGAAAGAAGTAAGAAAGAAAGAAGTAAGAAAGAAGAAAGAAAGAAGTAAGAAAGAAGAAAGAAAGAAGTAAGAAAGAAGTAAGAAAGAAGAAAGAAAGAAGTAAGAAAGAAAGAAGTAAGATAGAAGAAAGAAAGAAGAAAGAAAGAAGTAAGAAAGAAGTAAGAAAGAAGTAAGAAAGAAGTAAGAAAGAAGTAAGAAAGTAGTAAGAAAGAAGTAAGAAAGAAAGAAGCAAGAAAGAAGAAAGAAAGAAGTAAGAAAGAAGTAAGAAAGAAGTAAGAAAGAAGTAAGAAAGAAGTAAGAAAGAAAGAAGCAAGAAAGAAGGAAGAAAGAAGTAAGAAAGAAGTAAGAAAGAAGTAAGAAAGAAGTAAGAAAGAAGAAAGAAAGAAGTAAGAAAGAAGAAAGAAAGAAGAAAGAAAGAAGTAAGAAAGAAGTAAGAAAGAAGAAAGAAAGAAGTAACAAAGAAGTAAGAAAGAAGTAAGAAAGAAGTAAGAAAGAAGTAAGAAAGAAGTAAGAAAAAAGTAAAAAAGGAAGTAAGAAAGAAAGAAGAAAGAAGTAAGAAAGAAGTATGAAAGAAGTAAGAGAGAAAGAAGAAAGAAATAAGAAAGAAAGAAGAAAGAAAGAAGTAGGAAAGAAGTAAGAAAGAAGTAAGAAAGAAGTAAGAAAGAAAGAAGTAAGATAGAAGAAAGAAAGAAGAAAGAAAGAAGTAAGAAAGAAGTACGAAAGAAGTAAGAAAGAAGAAAGAAAGAAGTTAGAAAGAAGTAAGAAAGAAGTAACAAAGAAGTTAGAAAGAAGTAAGAAAGAAGTAAAAAAGAAGTAAGAAAAAAGTAAGAAAGAAAGAAGTAAGAAAGAATTAAGAAAGAAGTAAGAAAAAAGTAAGAAAGAAAGAAGAAAGAAAGAAGAAAGAGAGAAGAAAGAGAGAAGAAAGAAAGTAGAAAGAAAGAAGTAAGAGAGAAGTAAGAAAGAAGTAAGAAAGAAATAAGTAAGACAGAAGAAAGAAAGAAGAAAGAAAGAAGTAAGAAAGAAGTAAGAAAGAAGTAAGAAAGAAGAAAGAAAGAAGTAAGAAAGAAGAAAGAAAGAAGTAAGAAAGAAGTTAGAAAGAAGTAAGAAAGAAGTAAAAAAGAAGTAAGAAAGAAGTAAGAAAGAAGTAAGAAAGAAGTAAGAAAGAAAGAAGTAAGAAAGAAGAAAGAAAGAAGAAAGATGAAAGAAAGAAGTAAGAAAGATGTAAGAAAGAAGTAAGAAAGAAGTAAGAAAAAAGTAAAAAAAGAAGTAAGAAAGAAAGAAGAAAGAAGTAAGAAAGAAGTATGAAAGAAGTAAGAGAGAAAGAAGAAAGAAAGAAGAAAGAAAGAAGAAAGAAAGAAGTTAGAAAGAAGTAAGAAAGAAGTAAGAAAGAAGTAAGAAAGAAGTTAGAAAGAAGTAAGAAAGAAGTAAGAAAGAAATTAGAAAGAAGTAAGAAAGAAGTAAAAAAGAAGTAAGAAAGAAAGAAGTAAGAAAGAAGAAAGAAAGAAGTAAGAAAGAAGTAAGGAAGAAGTTAGAAACAAGTAAGAAAGAAGTTAGAAAAAGTAAGAAAGAAAGAAGAAAGAAGTAAGAAAGAAGCAAGAAAGAACAAATAAAGAAGTATGAAAGAAGAAAGAAAGAAGTAAGAAAGAAGTAAGAAAGAAGTAAGAAAGAAGTGAGAAAGAAAGAAGAAAGAAAGAAGAAAGAAAGAAGAAAAAAGAAGTTAGAAAGAAGTAAGAAAGAAGTAAGAAAGAAGTAAGAAAGAAGTAAGAAAGAAAGAAGTAACATAGAAGAAAGAAAGAAGAAAGAAAGAAGTAAGAAAGATGTAAGAAAGAAGTAAGAAAGAAGTAATAAAAAAGTAAGAAAGAAGTAGGAAAGTAAGAAGAAAGAAGTAAGAAATAAGTACGAAAGAACTAAGAAAGTGGTAAGAAAGAAAGAAGTAAGAAAGTATGAAAGAAGTAAGAGAGAAAGAAGAAAGAAAGAAGAAAGAAAGAAGAAAGAAAAAAGTAAGAAAGAAGTAAGAAAGAAGTAAGAAAGAAGTAAGAAAGAAGAAAGAAAGAAGTTAGAAAGAAGTAAGAAAGAAGTAACAAAGAAGTTAGAAAGAAGTAAGAAAGAAGTAAAAAAGAAGTAAGAAAAAAGTAAGAAAGAAAGAAGTAAGAAAGAATTAAGAAAGAAGTAAGAAAAAAGTAAGAAAGAAAGAAGAAAGAAGAAAGAGAGAAGAAAGAGAGAAGAAAGAAAGTAGAAAGAAAGAATTAAGAGAGAAGTAAGAAAGAAGTAAGAAAGAAAGAAGTAAGACAGAAGAAAGAAAGAAGAAAGAAAGAAGTAAGAAAGAAGTAAGAAAGAAGTAAGAAAGAAGTAAGAAAGAAGAAAGAAAGAAGTAAGAAAGAAGAAAGAAAGAAGTAAGAAAGAAGTTAGAAAGAAGTAAGAAAGAAGTAAAAAAGAAGTAAGAAAGAAGTAAGAAAGAAGTAAGAAAGAAGTAAGAAAGAAAGAAGTAAGAAAGAAGAAAGAAAGAAGAAAGATGAAAGAAAGAAGTAAGAAAGATGTAAGAAAGAAGTAAGAAAGAAGTAAGAAAAAAGTAAAAAAAGAAGTAAGAAAGAAAGAAGAAAGAAGTAAGAAAGAAGTATGAAAGAAGTAAGAGAGAAAGAAGAAAGAAAGAAGAAAGAAAGAAGAAAGAAAGAAGTTAGAAAGAAGTAAGAAAGAAGTAAGAAAGAAGTAAGAAAGAAGTAAGAAAGAAGTTAGAAGTAAGAAAGAAGTAAGAAAGAAATTAGAAAGAAGTAAGAAAGAAGTAAAAAAGAAAGAAGTAAGAAAGAAGAAAGAAGAAGTAAGAAAGAAGTAAGAAAGAAGTCAGAAACAAGTAAGAAAGAAGTTAGAAAAAGTAAGAAAGAAAGAAGAAAGAAGTAAGAAAGAAGCAAGAAAGAACAAATAAAGAAGTATGAAAGAAGAAAGAAAGAAGTAAGAAAGAAGTAAGAAAGAAGTAAGAAAGAAGTAAGAATGAAGTGAGAAAGAAAGAAGAAAGAAAGAAGAAAGAAAGAAGAAAAAAGAAGTTAGAAAGAAGTAAGAAAGAAGTAAGAAGAAAGTAAGAAAGAAGTAAGAAAGAAAGAAGTAACATAGAAGAAAGAAAGAAGAAAGAAAGAAGTAAGAAAGATGTAAGAAAGAAGTAAGAAAGAAGTAATAAAAAAGTAAGAAAGAAGTAGGAATGTAAGAAGAAAGAAGTAAGAAATAAGTACGAAAGAACTAAGAAAGTGGTAAGAAAGAAAGAAGTAAGAAAGAAGTATGAAAGAAGTAAGAGAGAAAGAAGAAAGAAAGAAGAAAGAAAAAAGAAAGAAAAAAGTAAGAAAGAAGTAAGAAAGAAGTAAGAAAGAAGTAAGAAAGAAGATAGAAAGAAGTAAGAAAGAAGTAAGAAAGAAGAAAGAAAGAAGTAAGAAAGAAGAAAGAAAGAAGTAAGAAAGAAGTAAGAAAGAAGTAAGAAAGAAGTAAGAAAGGAAGAAGAAAGAAAGAAGAAAGAAAGAATAAAAAAGAAGTTAGAAAGAAGTACGAAGGAAGTAAGAAAGAGGTAAGGAATTAAGAAGTAAGAAAGAAGAAAGAAAGAAGAAAGAAAGAAGTAAGAAAGAAGTACGAAAGAAGTAAGAAAGAGGTAAGAAAGAAAGAAGTAAGAAAGAAGTATGAAAGAAGTAAGAGAGAAAGAAGGAAGAAAGAAGAAAGAAAGAAGAAAGAAAGAAGTTAGAAAGATTTAAGAAAGAAGTAAGAAAGAAGTAAGAAAGAAGTTAGAAAGAAGTAAGAAATAAGTAAAAAAGAAGTTAGAAAGAAGTAAGAAAGAAGTAAAAAAGAAGTAAGAAAGGAGTAAGAAGGAGTAAGAAGGAAGTAAGAAAGAAGTATGAAAGAAGTAAGAAAGAAAGAAGTAAGATAGAAGAAAGAAAAAAGAAAGAAAGAAGTAAGAAAGAAGTAAGAAAGAAGTAAGAAAGAAGTTAGAAAGAAGTAAGAAAGAAGTAACAAAGAAGTTAGAAAGAAGTAAGAAAGAAGTAAAAAAAAGTAAGAAAGAAGTAAGAAAGAAAGAAGTAAGAAAGAAGTAAGGAAGAAGTAAGAGAGAATTAAGAAAGAAGTAAGAAAGAAAGAAGTAAGACGGAAGAAAGAAAGAAGAAAGAAAGAAGTAAGAAAAAAATAAGAAAGAAGAAAGAAAGAATTAAGAAAGAATTAAGAAAGAAGTAAGAAAGAAGTAAGAAAGAAGTAAGAAACAAGTAAGAAAGAAGTTAGAAAGAAGTAAGAAAGAAAGAAGAAAGAAGTAAGAAAGAAGCAAGAAAGAACAAATAAAGAATTAAGAAAGAAGAAAGAAAGAAGAAAGAAAGAAGAAAGAAAGAAGTAAGAAAGAAGTAAGAAAGAAGTAAGAAAGAAGAAAGATAGAAGAAAGAAAGAAGAAAGAAAGAAGTAAGAAAGATGTAAGAAAGAAGTAAGAAAGAAGTAAGAAAGAAGTAAGAAAGAAGTAAGAAAGAAAGAAGAAAGAAAGAAGAAAGAAAGAAGAAAAAAGAAGTTAGAAAGAAGTAAAAAATAAGAAAGAAAGAAGTAAGAAAGAAGTAAGAAAGAAGTAAGAAAGAAAGAAGTAAGATAGAAGAAAGGAAAAAGAAAGAAAGAAGTAAGAAAGAAGTAAGAAAGAAGTAAGAAAGAAGTTAGAAAGAAGTAAGAAAGAAGTAACAAAGAAGTTAGAAAGAAGAAAGAAGTAAAAAAAAGTAAGAAAGAAGTAAGAAAGAAAGAAGTAAGAAAGAAGTAAGAAAGAAGTAAGAGAGAATTAAGAAAGAAGTAAGAAAGAAAGAAGTAAGACAGAAGAAAGAAAGAAGAAAGAAAGAAGTAAGAAAGAAGTAAGAAAGAAGGAAGAAAGAATTAAGAAAGAAGTAAGAAAGAAGTAAGAAAGAAGTAAGAAACAAGTAAGAAAGAAGTTAGAAAGAAGTAAGAAAGAAAGAAGAAAGAAGTAAGAAAGAAGCAAGAAAGAAGAAATAAAGAAGTAAGAAAGAAGAAAGAAAGAAGAAAGAAAGAAGAAAGAAAGAATTAAGAAAGAAGTAAGAAAGAAGTAAGAAAGAAGAAAGATAGAAGAAAGAAAGAAGAAAGAAAGAAGTAAGAAAGATGTAAGAAAGAAGTAAGAAAGAAGTAAGAAAAAAGTAAAAGAAGAAGTAAGAAAGAAAGAAGAAAGAAGTAAGAAAGAAGTATGAAAGAAGTAAGAGAGAAAGAAGAAAGAAATAAGAAAGAAAGAAGTAAGAAAGAAGAAAGAAAGAAGTAAGAAAGAAGAAAGAAAGAAGAAAGAAAGAAGTAAGAAAGAAGTAAGAAAGAAGAAAGAAAGAAGTAAGAAAGAAGAAAGAAAGAAGTAAGAAAGAAGTAAGAAGGAAGTAAGAAGGAAGTAAGAAAGAAGTAAGAAAGAATTAAGAAAGAAGTAAGAAAGAAGTTAGAAAGAAGTAAGAATGAAGTAAGAAAGAAGTTAGAAAGAAGTAAGAAAGAAGTAAAAAAGAAGTAAGAAAGAAGTAAGAAGGAGTAAGAAAGAAGTAAGAAAGAAGTAAGAAAGAAAGAAGAAAGAAGTAAGAAAGAAGTAAAAAAGAAGAAAGAAAGAAGTAAGAAAGAAGAAAGAAAGAAGTAAGAAAGAAGTAAGAAAGAAGTAAGAAAGAAGTAAGAAAGAAAGAAGAAAGAATGAAGAAAGAAAGAAGAAAAAAGGAGTTAGAAAGAAGTAAGAAAGAAGAAAGAAAGAAGTAAGAAAGAAGTAAGAAAGAAGTAAGAAAGAAGTAAGAAAGAAGTAAGAAAGAAGTTAGAAAGAAGTAAGAATGAAGTAAGAAAGAAGTTAGAAAGAAGTAAGAAAGAAGTAAAAAAGAAGCAAGAAAGAAGTAAGAAGGAGTAAGAAAGAAGTAAGAAAGAAGTAAGAAAGAAAGAAGAAAGAAGTAAGAAAGAAGTAAGAAAGAATAAAGAAAGAAGTAAGAAAGAAGAAAGAAAGAAGTAGGAAAGAAGTAAGAAAGAAGTAAGAAAGAAAGAAGAAAGAATGAAGAAAGAAAGAAGAAAAATGGAGTTAGAAAGAAGTAAGAAAGAAGAAAGAAAGAAGTAAGAAAGAAGTAAGAAAGAAGTAAGAAAGAAGTAAGAAATAAAGAAGTAAGATAGAAGAAAGAAAGAAGAAGTAAGAAAGAAGTAAGAAAGAAGTAAGAAAGAAGAAAGAAAGAAGTTAGAAAGAAGTAAGAAAGAAGTAAAAAAGAAGTAAGAAAGAAGTAAGAAAGAAAGAAGTAAGAAAGAATTAAGAAAGAAGTAAGAAAGAAGTAAGAAAGAAAGAAGAAAGAAAGAAGAAAGAGAGAAGAAAGAGAGAAGAAAGAAAGAAGAAAGAAAGAAGTAAGACAGAAGAAAGAAAGAATTAAGAAAGAAGAAAGAAAGAAGTAAGAAAGATGTAAAAAAGAAGTAAGAAAGAAGTAAGAAAGAAGTAAGAAAGAAAGAAGAAAGAAAGAAGAAAGTAAGAAGAAAAAAGAAGTTAGAAAGAAGTAAGAAAGAAGAAAGAAGTAAGAAAGAAGTAAGAAAGAAGTAAGAAAGAATTAAGAAAGAAAGAAGTAAGAAAGAAGAAAGAAAGAAGAAAGAAAGAAGTAAGAAACAAGTAAGAAAGAAGTAAGAAAGAAGTAAGAAAAAAGTAAAAAAGGAAGTAAGAAAGAAAGAAGAAAGAAGTAAGAAAGAAGTATGAAAGAAGTAAGAGAGAAAGAAGAAAGAAAGAAGAAAGAAAGAAGTAAGAAAGAAGTTAGAAAGAAGTAAGAAAGAAGTAAGAAAGAAGTAAGAAAGAAGTTAGAAAGAAGTAAGAAAGAAGTAAGAAAGAAGTTAGAAAGAAGTAAGAAAGAAGTAAAAACAAGTAAGAAAGAAGAAAGAAAGAAGTAAGAAAGAAGAAAGAAAGAAGTAAGAAAGAAGTAAGAAAGAAGTCAGAAACAAGTAAGAAAGAAGTTAGAAAGAAGTAAGAAAGAAAGAAGAAAGAAGTAAGAAAGAAGCAAGAAAGAACAAATAAAGAAGTATGAAAGAAGAGAGAAAGAAGCAAGAAAGAAGTAAGAAAGAAGTTAGAAAGAAGTAAGAAAGAAGTAAAAACAAGTAAGAAAGAAGAAAGAAAGAAGTAAGAAAGAAGAAAGAAAGAAGTAAGAAAGAAGTAAGAAAGAAGTCAGAAACAAGTAAGAAAGAAGTTAGAAAGAAGTAAGAAAGAAAGAAGAAAGAAGTAAGAAAGAAGCAAGAAAGAACAAATAAAGAAGTATGAAAGAAGAGAGAAAGAAGCAAGAAAGAAGTAAGAAAGAAGTAAGAAAGAAGTAAGAAAGAAAGAAGAATGAAAGAAAAAAGAAAGAAGTAAGAAAGAAGAAAGAAAGAAGTAAGAAAGAAGTAAGAAAGAAGAAAGAAAGAAGTAAGAAAGAAGAAAGAAAGAAGAAAGAAAGAAGTAAGAAAGAAGTAAGAAAGAAGAAAGAAAGAAGTAAGAAAGAAGTAAGAAAGATGTAAGAAAGAAGTAAGAAAGAAGTAAGAAAGAAGTAAGAAAGAAGTATGAAAGAAGTAAGAAAGAGGTAAGAAAGAGGTAAGAAAGAAAGAAGTAAGAAAGAAGTATGAAAGAAGTAAGAGAGAAAGAAGAAAGAAAGAAGAAAGAAAGAAGAAAGAAAGAAGAAAGAAAGAAGTTAGAAAGAATTAAGAAAGAAGTAAGAAAAAAGTAAGAAAAAAGTTAGAAAGAAGTAAGAAAGAAGTAAGAAAGAAGTTAGAAAGAAGTAAGAAAGAAGTTAGAAAGAAGTAAGAAAGAAGTAAGAAAGAAGTTAGAAGAAGTAAGAAAGAAGTAAAAAAGAAGTAAGAAAGAAGAAAGAAAGAAGTAAGAAAGAAGAAAGAAAGAAGTAAGAAAGAAGTAAGAAAGAAGTCAGAAACAAGTAAGAAAGAAGTTAGAAAGAAGTAAGAAAGAAAGAAGAAAGAAGTAAGAAAGAAGCAAGAAAGAACAAATAAAGAAGTCTGAAAGAAGAAAGAAAGAAGCAAGAAAGAAGTAAGAAAGAAGTAAGAAAGAAGTAAGAAAGAAGAAAGATAGAAGAAAGAAAGAAGGAAGAAAGAAAGAAGTAAGAAAGAAGTATGAAAGAAGTAAGAAATAAGTAAGAAAAAAGTAAAAAAAGAAGTAGGAAAGAAAGAAGAAAGAAGTAAGAAAGAAGTACGAAAGAAGTAAGAAAGAGGTAAGAAAGAATGAAGTAAGAAAGAAGTATGAAAGAAGTAAGAGAGAAAGAAGAAAGAAAGAAGAAAGAAAGAAGAAAGAAAGAAGTTAGAAAGAAGTAAGAAAGAAGTAAGAAAGAAGTAAGAAAGAAGTTAGAAAGAAGTAAGAAAGAAGTAAGAAAGAAGAAAGAAAGAAGTAAGAAAGAAGTAAGAAAACTAAGAAACAAGTAAGAAAGAAGTTAGAAAGAAGTAAAAAAGAAAGAAGAAAGAAGTAAGAAAGAAGCAAGAAAGAACAAATAAAGAAGTAAGAAAGAAGAAAGAAAGAAGTATGAAAGAAGTAAGAAAGAAAGAAGTAAGAAAGAAGTAAGAAAGAAGTAAGAAAGAAAGAAGAAAGAAAGAAGAAAAAAGAAGTTAGAAAGAAGTAAGAAAGAAGTAAGAAAGAAGTAAGAAAGAAGTAAGAAAGAAGTATGAAAGAAGTAAGAAAGAAAGAAGAAAGAAAGAAGAAAGAAAGAAGAAAGAAAGAAGTTAGAAAGAAGTAAGAAAGAAGTAAGAAAGAAGTAAGAAAGAAGTAAGAAAGAAGTTAGAAAGGAGTAAGAAAGAAGTAAGAAAGAAGTTAGAAAGAAGTAAGAAAGAAGTAAGAAAGAAGTTAGAAAGGAGTAAGAAAGATGTAAGAAAGAAGTTAGAAAGAAGTAAGAAATAAGTAAGAAAGAATAAAGTAAGAAAGAAGAAAGAAAGATGTAAGAAAGAAGTAAGGAAGAAGTAATAAAGATGTTAGAAAGAAGAAAGAAAGAAGTAAGAAAAAAGAAAGAAAGAAGAAAGAAAGAAGTAAGAAAGAAGTAAGAAAGAAGTAAGAAAGAAGTAAGAAAGAAAGAAGAAAGAAGTAAGAAAGAAGTAAGAAAGAAGTAAGAAAGAAGTAAGAAAGAAGTAAGAAAGAAAGAAGTAAGAAAGAAGTACGAAAGAAGTAAGAAAGAAAGAAGTAAGAAAGAAGAAAGAAAGATGAAAGAAAGAAGTAAGAAATAAGTAAGAAAGAAGTAAGAAAGAAGAAAGATAGAAGAAAGAAGAAAAAAAGAAGTAAGAAAGATGTAAGAAAGAAGTAAGAAATAAGTAAGAAAAAAGTAAAAAAAGAAGTAAGAAAGAAAGAAGAAAGAAGAAAGAAGTACGAAAGAAGTAAGAAAGAGGTAAGAAAGAAAGAAGTAAGAAAGAAGTAAGAAAGAAGTAAGAAAAAAGTTAGAAAGAAGTAAGAAAGAAGTAAGAAAGAAGTTAGAAAGAAGTAAGAAAGAAGTAAAAAAGAAGTAAGAAAGAAGTAAGAAGGAGTAAGAAAGAAGTAAGAAAGAAGTAAGAAAGAAAGAAGAAAGAAGTAAGAAAGAAGTAAGAAAGAAGAAAGAAAGAAGTAAGAAAGAAGAAAGAAAGAAGTTAAAAAGAAGTAAGAAAGAAGTAAGAAAGAAGTAAGAAAGAAAGAAGAAAGAATGAAGAAAGAAAGAAGTAAGAAAGAAGTAAGAAAGAAGTAAGAAAGAAAGAAGTAAGATAGAAGAAAGAAAGAAGAAAGAAAGAAGTAAGAAAGAAAGAAGTAAGACAGAAGAAAGAAAGAAGAAAGAAAGAAGTAAGAAAGAAGTAAGAAAGAAGAAAGAAAGAAGTTAGAAAGAAGTAAGAAAGAAGTAACAAAGAAGTTAGAAAGAAGTAAGAAAGAAGTAAAAAAGAAGTAAGAAAGCAGTAAGAAAGAAAGAAGTAAGAGAGAAGTAAGAAAGAAGTAAGAAAGAACAAATAAAGAAGTAAGAAAGAAGAAAGAAAGAAGAACGAAAGAAGAAAGAAAGAAGTAAGAAAGAAGTAAGAAAGAAGTAAGAAAGAAGAAAGATAGAAGAAATAAAGAAGAAAGAAAGAAGTAAGAAAGATGTAAGAAAGAAGTAAGAAAGAAGTAAGAAAAAAGTAAAAGAAGAAGTAATACAGAAAGAAGAAAGAAGTAAGAAAGATATGAAAGAAGTAAGAGAGAAAGAAGAAAGAAATAAGAAAGAAAGAAGTAAAAAAGAAGAAAGAAAGAAGTAAGAAAGAAGAAAGAAAGAAGTAAGAAAGAAGTAAGAAAGAAGAAAGAAAGAAGAAAGAAAGAAGTAAGAAAGAAGTAAGAAAGAAGAAAGAAAGAAGTAAGAAAGAAGTAAGAAAGATGTAATAAAGAAGTAAGAAAGAAGTAAGAATTAAGTAAGAAAGAAGTAAGAAAGAAGTATGAAAGAAGTAAGAAAGAGGTAAGAGAGAAAGAATTAAGAAAGAAGTATGAAAGAAGTAAGAGAGAAAGAAGAAAGAAAGAAGAAAGAAAGAAGAAAGAAAGAAGAAAGAAAGAAGTTAGAAAGAATTAAGAAAGAAGTAAGAAAGAAGTAAGAAAGAAGTTAGAAAGAAGTAAGAAAGAAGTAAGAAAGAAGTTAGAAAGAAGTAAGAAAGAAGTAAAAAAGAAGTAAGAAAGAAGTAAGAAGGAGTAAGAAAGAAGTAAGAAAGAAATAAGAAAGAAAGAAGAAAGAAGTAAGAAAGAAGTAAGAAAGAAGAAATAAAGAAGTAAGAAAGAAGAAAGAAAGAAGTAAGAAAGAAGTAAGAAAGAAGTAAGAAAGAATTAAGAAAGAAAGAAGAAATAAAGAAGAAAGAAGGAAGTTAGAAAGAAGAAAGAAAGAAGTAAGAAAGAAGTTAGAAAGAAGTAAGAAAGAAGTAATGAAGAAGTTAGAAAAAAGTAAGAAAGAAGTAAGAAAGAAAGAAGTAAGAAAGAAGAAAGAAAGAAGTAAGAAATAAGAAAGAAAGAAGTAAGAAAGAAGTAAGAAAGAAGAAAGAAAGAAGTAAGAAAGAAAGAAGTAAGATAGAAGAAAGAAAGAAGAAAGAAAGAAGTAAGAAAGAAGTAAGAAAGAAGTAAGAAAGAAGTAAGAAAGAAGTAAGAAAGAAGTAAGAAAGAAAGAAGCAAGAAAGAAGAAAGAAAGAAGTAAGAAAGAAGTAAGAAGGAGTAAGAAAGAAGTAAGAAAGAAGTAAGAAAGAAAGAAGAAAGAAGTAAGAAAGAAGTAAGAAAGAAGAAAGAAAGAAGTAAGAAAGAAGAAAGAAAGAAGTAAAAAAGAAGTAAGAAAGAAGTAAGAAAGAAGTAAGAAATAAAGAAGAAAGAATGAAGAAAGAAAGAAGTAAGAAAGAAGTAAGAAAGAAGTAAGAAAGAAAGAAGTAAGATAGAAGAAAGAAAGAACAAAGAAAGAAGTAAGAAAGAAAGAAGTAAGACAGAAGAAAGAAAGAAGAAAGAAAGAAGTAAGAAAGAAGTAAGAAAGAAGAAAGAAAGAAGTTAGAAAGAAGTAAGAAAGAAGTAACAAAGAAGTTAGAAAGAAGTAAGAAAGAAGTAAAAAAGAAGGAAGAAAGAAGAAAGAAAGAAATAAGTAAGAGAGAACTAAGAAAGAAGTAAGAAAGAAGTAAGAAAGAAAGAAGAAAGAAAGAAGAAAGAGAGAAGAAAGAGAGAAGAAAGAAAGAAAGAAGTAAGAGAGAAGTAAGAAAGAAGTAAGAAAGAACAAATAAAGAAGTAAGAAAGAAGAAAGAAAGAAGAAAGAAAGAAGTAAGAAAGAAGTAAGAAAGAAGTAAGAAAGAAGAAAGATAGAAGAAATAAAGAAGAAAGAAAGAAGTAAGAAAGATGTAAGAAAGAAGTAAGAAAGAAGTAAGAAAAAAGTAAAAGAAGAAGTAAGACAGAAAGAAGAAAGAAGTAAGAAAGAAGTATGAAAGAAGTAAGAGAGAAAGAAGAAATAAAGAAGAAAGAAAGAAGTAAAAAAGAAGAAAGAAAGAAGTAAGAAAGAAGAAAGAAAGAAGTAAGAAAGAAGTAAGAAAGAAGAAAGAAAGAAGAAAGAAAGAAGTAAGAAAGAAGTAAGAAAGAAGAAAGAAAGAAGTAAGAAAGAAGTAAGAAAGATGTAAGAAAGAAGTAAGAAAGAAGTAAGAATTAAGTAAGAAAGAAGTAAGAAAGAAGTATGAAAGAAGTAAGAAAGAGGTAAGAGAGAAAGAAGTAAGAAAGAAGTATGAAAGAAGTAAGAGAGAAAGAAGAAAGAAAGAAGAAAGAAAGAAGAAAGAAAGAAGAAAGAAAGAAGTTAGAAAGAATTAAGAAAGAAGTAAGAAAGAAGTAAGAAAGAAGTTAGAAAGAAGTAAGAAAGAAGTAAGAAAGAAGTTAGAAAGAAGTAAGAAAGAAGTAAAAAAGAAGTAAGAAAGAAGTAAGAAGGAGTAAGAAAGAAGTAAGAAAGAAATAAGAAAGAAAGAAGAAAGAAGTAAGAAAGAAGTAAGAAAGAAGAAAGAAAGAAGTAAGAAAGAAGAAAGAAAGAAGTAAGAAAGAAGTAAGAAAGAAGTAAGAAAGAAGTAAGAAAGAAAGAAGAAATAAAGAAGAAAGAAGGAAGTTAGAAAGAAGAAAGAAAGAAGTAAGAAAGAAGTTAGAAAGAAGTAAGAAAGAAGTAATGAAGAAGTTAGAAAGAAGTAAGAAAGAAGTAAGAAAGAAAGAAGTAAGAAAGAAGAAAGAAAGAAGTAAGAAATAAGAAAGAAAGAAGTAAGAAAGAAGTAAGAAAGAAGAAAGAAAGAAGTAAGAAAGAAAGAAGTAAGATAGAAGAAAGAAAGAAGAAAGAAAGAAGTAAGAAAGAAGTAAGAAAGAAGTAAGAAAGAAGTAAGAAAGAAGTAAGAAAGAAGTAAGAAAGAAAGAAGCAAGAAAGAAGAAAGAAAGAAGTAAGAAAGAAGTAAGAAAGAAGTAAGAAAGAAGTAAGAAAGAAGTAAGAAAGAAAGAAGTAAGAAAGAAGTACGAAAGAAGTAATAAAGAAGTAATAAAGAAGGAAGTAAGAAAGAAGTAAGAAAGAAGTAAGAAAGAAGTAAGAAAGAAGTAAGAAAGAAGTAAGAAAGAAGAAAGAAAGAAGTAAGAAAGAAGTAAAAAAGAAGTAAGAAAGAAGTAAGAAAGAACTAAGAGAGAAAGAAGAAAGAGGTAAGAAAGAAGTAAGAAAGAAGTAAGAAAGAATTAAGAAAGAAGTAAGAAAGAAGGAAGAAAGAAAGAAGTAAGAAAGAAGAAAGAAAGAAGTAAGAAAGAAGTAAGAAAGAAGTAAGAAAGAAAGAAGAAAGAAGTAAGAAAGAAGTAAGAAATAAGAAAGAAGCAAGAAAGAAAGAAGTAAGAAAGAAGTACGAAAGAAGTAAGAAAGAAGAAGTAAGAAAGAAGTAAGAAAGAAGTAAGAAAGAAAGAAGAAAGAAAGAAGAAAGAAAGAAGAAAAAAAGAAGTTAGAAAGAAGTAAGAAAGAAGTAAGAAAGAAGTAAGAAAGAAGTTAGAAAGAAGTAAGAAAGAAGTAGGAAAGAAGTAAGAAAGAAGTAAGAAAGAAGTAAGAAAGAAGATAGAAAGAAGTAAGAAAGAAGTAAGAAAGAGGTAAGAAAGAAGTAAGAAAGAATGAAGTAAGGAAGAAGAAAGAAAGATGTAAGAAAGAAGTAAGGAAGAAGTAAGAAAGAATTAAGAAAGAAGAAAGAAAGAAGTAAGAAAGAAGTATGAAAGAAGAAAGAAAGAAGTAAGAAAGAAGTAAGAAAGAAGTAAGAAAGAAGTAAGAAAGAAAGAAGAAAGAAGTAAGAAAGAAGTAAGAAAGAAGTAAGAAAGAAGTAAGAAAGAAGTAAGAAAGAAGTAAGAAAGAAAGAAGTAAGAAAGAAGTAAGAAAGAAGTAAGAAAGAAGTAAGAAAGAAGTAAGAAAGAAAGAAGAAAGAAGTAAGAAAGAAGTAAGAAAGAAGTGAGAAAGAAGGAAGAAAGAAGTAAGAAAGAAGTAAGAAAGAAGTACGAAAGAAGTAAGAAAGAAAGAAGTAAGAAAGAAGTAAGAAAGAAGTAAGAAAGAAAGAAGAAAGAAAGAAGAAAGAAAGAAGAAAAAAGAAGATAGAAAGAAGTAAGAAAGAAGTAAGAAAGAAGAAAGAAAGAAGTAAGAAAGAAAGAAGTAAGAAAGAAGAAAGAAAGAAGAAAGAAAGAAGAAAGAAAGAAGTAAGAAAGAGGTAAGAAAGAAAGAAATAAGAAAGAAGTATGAAAGAATTAAGAGAGAAAGAAGAAAGAAAGAAGAAAGAAAGAAGAAAGAAAGAAGTTAGAAAGAAGTAAGAAAGAAGTAAGAAAGAAGTAAGAAAGAAAGAAGAAAGAAGTAAGAAAGAAGTAAGAAAGAAGTAAGAAAGAAGTTAAGAAAGAAGTAAGAAAGAAGTAAGAAAGAAAGAAGTAAGAAAGTACGAAAGAAGTAAGAAAGAAAGAAGTAAGAAAGAAGTAAGAAAGTAGTAAGAAAGAAAGAAGAAAGAAAGAAGAAAGAAAGAAGAAAGAAAGAAGAAAGAAAGAAGTTAGAAAGAATTAAGAAAGAAGTAAGAAAGAAGTAAGAAAGAAGTTAGAAAGAAGTAAGAAAGAAGTAAGAAAGAAGTTAGAAAGAAGTAAGAAAGAAGTAAAAAAGAAGTAAGAAAGAAGTAAGAAGGAGTAAGAAAGAAGTAAGAAAGAAATAAGAAAGAAAGAAGAAAGAAGTAAGAAAGAAGTAAGAAAGAAGAAAGAAAGAAGTAAGAAAGAAGAAAGAAAGAAGTAAGAAAGAAGTAAGAAAGAAGTAAGAAAGAAGTAAGAAAGAAAGAAGAAATAAAGAAGAAAGAAGGAAGTTAGAAAGAAGAAAGAAAGAAGTAAGAAAGAAGAAAGAAAGAAGTAAGAAAGAAGTTAGAAAGAAGTAAGAAAGAAGTAATGAAGAAGTTAGAAAGAAGTAAGAAAGAAGTAAGAAAGAAAGAAGTAAGAAAGAAGAAAGAAAGAAGTAAGAAATAAGAAAGAAAGAAGTAAGAAAGAAGTAAGAAAGAAGAAAGAAAGAAGTAAGAAAGAAAGAAGTAAGAAAGGAAGAAGTAAGATAGAAGAAAGAAAGAAGAAAGAAAGAAGTAAGAAAGAAGTAAGAAAGAAGTAAGAAAGAAGTAAGAAAGAAAGAAGCAAGAAAGAAGAAAGAAAGAAGTAAGAAAGAAGTAAGAAAGAAGTAAGAAAGAAGTAAGAAAGAAGTAAGAAAGAAGTAAGAAAGAAAGAAGCAAGAAAGAAGAAAGAAAGAAGTAAGAAAGAAGTAAGAAAGAAGTAAGAAAGAAGTAAGAAAGAAGAAAGAAAGAAGTAAGAAAGAAGAAAGAAAGAAGAAAGAAAGTAGTAAGAAAGAAGTAAGAAAGAAGAAAGAAAGAAGTAACAAAGAAGTAAGAAAGAAGTAAGAAAGAAGTAAGAAAGAAAGAAGTAAGAAAGAAGTACGAAAGAAGTAATAAAGAAGTAATAAAGAAAGAAGTAAGAAAGAAGTAAGAAAGAAGTAAGAAAGAAGTAAGAAAGAAGTAAGAAAGAAGTAAGAAAGAAGATAGAAAGAATTAAGAAAGAAGAAAGAAAGAAGTAAGAAAGAAGTAAGAAAGAAGTAAGAGAGAAAGAAGAATGAGGTAAGAAAGAAGTAAGAAAGAAGTAAGAAAGAATTAAGAAAGAAGTAAGAAAGAAGTAAGAAAGAAAGAAGTAAGAAAGAAGAAAGAAAGAAGTAAGAAAGAAGTAAGAAAGAAGTAAGAAAGAAGTAAGAAAGAAAGAAGAAAGAAGTAAGAAAGAAGTAAGAAAGAAGTAAGAAAGAAGAAAGAAGCAAGAAAGAAAGAAGTAAGAAAGAAGTACGAAAGAAGTAAGAAAGAAGAAGTAAGAAAGAAGTAAGAAAGAAGTAAGAAAGAAAGAAGAAAGAAAGAAGAAAGAAAGAAGAAAAAAAGAAGTTAGAAAGAAGTAAGAAAGAAGTAAGAAAGAAAGAAAAAGAAAGAAGAAAGAAAGAAGAAAGAAGTAAGAAAGAAGTAAGAAAGAAGTAAGAAAGAAGAAAGAAGCAAGAAAGAAAGAAGTAAGAAAGAAGTAAGAAAGAAGTAAGAAAGAAGTAAGAAAGAAGTAAGAAAGAAGTAAGAAAGAAGTAAGAAAGAAAGAAGAAAGAAGTAAGAAAGAAGTACGAAAGAAGTAAGAATAAAGTAGAAAGAAAGAAGTAAGAAAGAAGTATGAAAGAAGTAAGAAAGAAAGAAGAAAGAAAGAAGAAAGAAAGAAGAAAGAAAGAAGTTAGAAAGAAGTAAGAAAGAAGTAAGAAAGAAGTTAGAAAGAAGTAAGAAAGAAGTAAGAAAGAAGTTAGAAAGAAGTAAGAAAGAAGTAGGAAAGAAGTAAGAAAGAAGTAAGAAAGAAGTAAGAAAGAAGATCGAAAGAAGTAAGAAAGAAGTAAGAAAGAAGGTAGAAAGAAGTAAGAAAGAAGTAAGAAAGAAGTTAGAAAGAAGGAAGAAAGAAGTAAGAAATAAGTAAGAAAGAGGTAAGAAAGAAGTAAGAAAGAATGAAGTAAGGAAGAAGAAAGAAGAAAGAAAGAAGTAAGAAAGAAGTAAGAATGAAGTAAGAAAGAATTAAGAAAGAAAGAAGAAATAAAGAAGAAAGAAGGAAGTTAGAAAGAAGAAAGAAAGAAGTAAGAAAGAAGTTAGAAAGAAAGAAGTAAGAAAGAAGTAAGAAAGAAGTAAGAAAGAAGTAAGAAAGAAGTAAGAAAGAAAGAAGAAAGAAGTAAGAAAGAAGTAAGAAAGAAGTGAGAAAGAAGGAAGAAAGAAGTAAGAAAGAAGTAAGAAAGAAGTACGAAAGAAGTAAGAAAGAAAGAAGTAAGAAAGAAGTAAGAAAGAAGTAAGAAAGAAAGAAGAAAGAAAGAAGAAAGAAAGAAGAAAAAAGAAGATAGAAAGAAGTAAGAAAGAAGTAAGAAAGAAGAAAGAAAGAAGTAAGAAAGAAAGAAGTAAGAAAGAAGAAAGAAAGAAGAAAGAAAGAAGAAAGAAAGAAGTAAGAAAGAGGTAAGAAAGAAAGAAATAAGAAAGAAGTATGAAAGAATTAAGAGAGAAAGAAGAAAGAAAGAAGAAAGAAAGAAGAAAGAAAGAAGTTAGAAAGAAGTAAGAAAGAAGTAAGAAAGAAAGAAGAAAGAAGTAAGAAAGAAGTAAGAAAGAAGTTAAGAAAGAGGTAAGAAAGAAGTAAGAAAGAAAGAAGTAAGAAAGAAGTACGAAAGAAGTAAGAAAGAAAGAAGTAAGAAAGAAGTAAGAAAGTAGTAAGAAAGAAAGAAGAAAGAAAGAAGAAAGAAAGAAGAAAGAAAGAAGAAAGAAAGAAGTTAGAAAGAATTAAGAAAGAAGTAAGAAAGAAGTAAGAAAGAAGTTAGAAAGAAGTAAGAAAGAAGTAAGAAAGAAGTCAGAAAGAAGTAAGAAAGAAGTAAAAAAGAAGTAAGAAAGAAGTAAGAAGGAGTAAGAAAGAAGTAAGAAAGAAATAAGAAAGAAAGAAGAAAGAAGTAAGAAAGAAGTAAGAAAGAAGAAAGAAAGAAGTAAGAAAGAAGAAAGAAAGAAGTAAGAAAGAAGTAAGAAAGAAGTAAGAAAGAAGTAAGAAAGAAGTAAAAAAGAAGGAAGAAAGAAGAAAGAAAGAAATAAGTAAGAGAGAACTAAGAAAGAAGTAAGAAAGAAGTAAGAAAGAAAGAAGAAAGAAAGAAGAAAGAGAGAAGAAAGAGAGAAGAAAGAAAGAAAGAAGTAAGAGAGAAGTAAGAAAGAAGTAAGAAAGAACAAATAAAGAAGTAAGAAAGAAGAAAGAAAGAAGAAAGAAAGAAGAAAGAAAGAAGTAAGAAAGAAGTAAGAAAGAAGTAAGAAAGAAGAAAGATAGAAGAAATAAAGAAGAAAGAAAGAAGTAAGAAAGATGTAAGAAAGAAGTAAGAAAGAAGTAAGAAAAAAGTAAAAGAAGAAGTAAGACAGAAATAAGAAAGAAGTAAGAAAGAAGTATGAAAGAAGTAAGAGAGAAAGAAGAAAGAAAGAAGAAAGAAAGAAGTAAAAAAGAAGAAAGAAAGAAGTAAGAAAGAAGAAAGAAAGAAGTAAGAAAGAAGTAAGAAAGAAGAAAGAAAGAAGAAAGAAAGAAGTAAGAAAGAAGTAAGAAAGAAGAAAGAAAGAAGTAAGAAAGAAGTAAGAAAGATGTAAGAAAGAAGTAAGAAAGAAGTAAGAATTAAGTAAGAAAGAAGTAAGAAAGAAGTATGAAAGAAGTAAGAAAGAGGTAAGAGAGAAAGAAGTAAGAAAGAAGTATGAAAGAAGTAAGAGAGAAAGAAGAAGAAAGAAGAAAGAAAGAAGAAAGAAAGAAGAAAGAAAGAAGTTAGAAAGAATTAAGAAAGAAGTAAGAAAGAAGTAAGAAAGAAGTTAGAAAGAAGTAAGAAAGAAGTAAGAAAGAAGTTAGAAAGAAGTAAGAAAGAAGTAAAAAAGAAGTAAGAAAGAAGTAAGAAGGAGTAAGAAAGAAGTAAGAAAGAAATAAGAAAGAAAGAAGAAAGAAGTAAGAAAGAAGTAAGAAAGAAGAAAGAAAGAAGTAAGAAAGAAGAAAGAAAGAAGTAAGAAAGAAGTAAGAAAGAAGTAAGAAAGAAGTAAGAAAGAAAGAAGAAATAAAGAAGAAAGAAGGAAGTTAGAAAGAAGAAAGAAAGAAGTAAGAAAGAAGTTAGAAAGAAGTAAGAAAGAAGTAATGAAGAAGTTAGAAAGAAGTAAGAAAGAAGTAAGAAAGAAAGAAGTAAGAAAGAAGAAAGAAAGAAGTAAGAAATAAGAAAGAAAGAAGTAAGAAATAAGTAAGAAAGAAGAAAGAAAGAAGTAAGAAAGAAAGAAGTAAGATAGAAGAAAGAAAGAAGAAAGAAAGAAGTAAGAAAGAAGTAAGAAAGAAGTAAGAAAGAAGTAAGAAAGAAGTAAGAAAGAAGTAAGAAAGAAAGAAGCAAGAAAGAAGAAAGAAAGAAGTAAGAAAGAAGTAAGAAAGAAGTAAGAAAGAAGTAAGAAAGAAGTAAGAAAGAAAGAAGTAAGAAAGAAGTACGAAAGAAGTAATAAAGAAGTAATAAAGAAGGAAGTAAGAAAGAAGTAAGAAAGAAGTAAGAAAGAAGTAAGAAAGAAGTAAGAAAGAAGTAAGAAAGAAGAAAGAAAGAATTAAGAAAGAAAGAAAGAAGTAAGAAAGAAGTAAGAAAGAACTAAGAGAGAAAGAAGAAAGAGGTAAGAAAGAAGTAAGAAAGAAGTAAGAAAGAATTAAGAAAGAAGTAAGAAAGAAGGAAGAAAGAAAGAAGTAAGAAAGAAGAAAGAAAGAAGTAAGAAAGAAGTAAGAAAGAAGTAAGAAAGAAAGAAGAAAGAAGTAAGAAAGAAGTAAGAAATAAGAAAGAAGCAAGAAAGAAAGAAGTAAGAAAGAAGTACGAAAGAAGTAAGAAAGAAGAAGTAAGAAAGAAGTAAGAAAGAAGTAAGAAAGAAAGAAGAAAGAAAGAAGAAAGAAAGAAGAAAAAAAGAAGTTAGAAAGAAGTAAGAAAGAAGTAAGAAAGAAGTAAGAAAGAAGTTAGAAAGAAGTAAGAAAGAAGTAGGAAAGAAGTAAGAAAGAAGTAAGAAAGAAGTAAGAAAGAAGATAGAAAGAAGTAAGAAAGAAGTAAGAAAGAAGTTAGAAAGAAGTAAGAAAGAAGTAAGAAAGAAGTAAGAAAGAAGGAAAAAAGAAGTAAGAAATAAGTAAGAAAGAGGTAAGAAAGAAGTAAGAAAGAATGAAGTAAGGAAGAAGAAAGAAAGATGTAAGAAAGAAGTAAGGAAGAAGTAAGAAAGAATTAAGAAAGAAGAAAGAAAGAAGTAAGAAAGAAGTATGAAAGAAGAAAGAAAGAAGTAAGAAAGAAGTAAGAAAGAAGTAAGAAAGAAGTAAGAAAGAAAGAAGAAAGAAGTAAGAAAGAAGTAAGAAAGAAGTAAGAAAGAAGTAAGAAAGAAGTAAGAAAGAAGTAAGAAAGAAAGAAGTAAGAAAGAAGTAAGAAAGAAGTAAGAAAGAAGTAAGAAAGAAGTAAGAAAGAAAGAAGAAAGAAGTAAGAAAGAAGTAAGAAAGAAGTGAGAAAGAAGGAAGAAAGAAGTAAGAAAGAAGTAAGAAAGAAGTACGAAAGAAGTAAGAAAGAAAGAAGTAAGAAAGAAGTAAGAAAGAAGTAAGAAAGAAAGAAGAAAGAAAGAAGAAAGAAAGAAGAAAAAAGAAGATAGAAAGAAGTAAGAAAGAAGTAAGAAAGAAGAAAGAAAGAAGTAAGAAAGAAAGAAGTAAGAAAGAAGAAAGAAAGAAGAAAGAAAGAAGAAAGAAAGAAGTAAGAAAGAGGTAAGAAAGAAAGAAATAAGAAAGAAGTATGAAAGAATTAAGAGAGAAAGAAGAAAGAAAGAAGAAAGAAAGAAGAAAGAAAGAAGTTAGAAAGAAGTAAGAAAGAAGTAAGAAAGAAGTAAGAAAGAAAGAAGAAAGAAGTAAGAAAGAAGTAAGAAAGAAGTTAAGAAAGAGGTAAGAAAGAAGTAAGAAAGAAAGAAGTAAGAAAGAAGTACGAAAGAAGTAAGAAAGAAAGAAGTAAGAAAGAAGTAAGAAAGTAGTAAGAAAGAAAGAAGAAAGAAAGAAGAAAGAAAGAAGAAAGAAAGAAGAAAGAAAGAAGTTAGAAAGAATTAAGAAAGAAGTAAGAAAGAAGTAAGAAAGAAGTTAGAAAGAAGTAAGAAAGAAGTAAGAAAGAAGTCAGAAAGAAGTAAGAAAGAAGTAAAAAAGAAGTAAGAAAGAAGTAAGAAGGAGTAAGAAAGAAGTAAGAAAGAAATAAGAAAGAAAGAAGAAAGAAGTAAGAAAGAAGTAAGAAAGAAGAAAGAAAGAAGTAAGAAAGAAGAAAGAAAGAAGTAAGAAAGAAGTAAGAAAGAAGTAAGAAAGAAGTAAGAAAGAAGTAAAAAAGAAGGAAGAAAGAAGAAAGAAAGAAATAAGTAAGAGAGAACTAAGAAAGAAGTAAGAAAGAAGTAAGAAAGAAAGAAGAAAGAAAGAAGAAAGAGAGAAGAAAGAGAGAAGAAAGAAAGAAAGAAGTAAGAGAGAAGTAAGAAAGAAGTAAGAAAGAACAAATAAAGAAGTAAGAAAGAAGAAAGAAAGAAGAAAGAAAGAAGAAAGAAAGAAGTAAGAAAGAAGTAAGAAAGAAGTAAGAAAGAAGAAAGATAGAAGAAATAAAGAAGAAAGAAAGAAGTAAGAAAGATGTAAGAAAGAAGTAAGAAAGAAGTAAGAAAAAAGTAAAAGAAGAAGTAAGACAGAAATAAGAAAGAAGTAAGAAAGAAGTATGAAAGAAGTAAGAGAGAAAGAAGAAAGAAAGAAGAAAGAAAGAAGTAAAAAAGAAGAAAGAAAGAAGTAAGAAAGAAGAAAGAAAGAAGTAAGAAAGAAGTAAGAAAGAAGAAAGAAAGAAGAAAGAAAGAAGTAAGAAAGAAGTAAGAAAGAAGAAAGAAAGAAGTAAGAAAGAAGTAAGAAAGATGTAAGAAAGAAGTAAGAAAGAAGTAAGAATTAAGTAAGAAAGAAGTAAGAAAGAAGTATGAAAGAAGTAAGAAAGAGGTAAGAGAGAAAGAAGTAAGAAAGAAGTATGAAAGAAGTAAGAGAGAAAGAAGAAGAAAGAAGAAAGAAAGAAGAAAGAAAGAAGAAAGAAAGAAGTTAGAAAGAATTAAGAAAGAAGTAAGAAAGAAGTAAGAAAGAAGTTAGAAAGAAGTAAGAAAGAAGTAAGAAAGAAGTTAGAAAGAAGTAAGAAAGAAGTAAAAAGAAGTAAGAAAGAAGTAAGAAGGAGTAAGAAAGAAGTAAGAAAGAAATAAGAAAGAAAGAAGAAAGAAGTAAGAAAGAAGTAAGAAAGAAGAAAGAAAGAAGTAAGAAAGAAGAAAGAAAGAAGTAAGAAAGAAGTAAGAAAGAAGTAAGAAAGAAGTAAGAAAGAAAGAAGAAATAAAGAAGAAAGAAGGAAGTTAGAAAGAAGAAAGAAAGAAGTAAGAAAGAAGTTAGAAAGAAGTAAGAAAGAAGTAATGAAGAAGTTAGAAAGAAGTAAGAAAGAAGTAAGAAAGAAAGAAGTAAGAAAGAAGAAAGAAAGAAGTAAGAAATAAGAAAGAAAGAAGTAAGAAATAAGTAAGAAAGAAGAAAGAAAGAAGTAAGAAAGAAAGAAGTAAGATAGAAGAAAGAAAGAAGAAAGAAAGAAGTAAGAAAGAAGTAAGAAAGAAGTAAGAAAGAAGTAAGAAAGAAGTAAGAAAGAAGTAAGAAAGAAAGAAGCAAGAAAGAAGAAAGAAAGAAGTAAGAAAGAAGTAAGAAAGAAGTAAGAAAGAAGTAAGAAAGAAGTAAGAAAGAAAGAAGTAAGAAAGAAGTACGAAAGAAGTAATAAAGAAGTAATAAAGAAGGAAGTAAGAAAGAAGTAAGAAAGAAGTAAGAAAGAAGTAAGAAAGAAGTAAGAAAGAAGAAAGAAAGAATTAAGAAAGAAAGAAAGAAGTAAGAAAGAAGTAAGAAAGAACTAAGAGAGAAAGAAGAAAGAGGTAAGAAAGAAGTAAGAAAGAAGTAAGAAAGAATTAAGAAAGAAGTAAGAAAGAAGGAAGAAAGAAAGAAGTAAGAAAGAAGAAAGAAAGAAGTAAGAAAGAAGTAAGAAAGAAGTAAGAAAGAAAGAAGAAAGAAGTAAGAAAGAAGTAAGAAATAAGAAAGAAGCAAGAAAGAAAGAAGTAAGAAAGAAGTACGAAAGAAGTAAGAAAGAAGAAGTAAGAAAGAAGTAAGAAAGAAGTAAGAAAGAAAGAAGAAAGAAAGAAGAAAGAAAGAAGAAAAAAAGAAGTTAGAAAGAAGTAAGAAAGAAGTAAGAAAGAAGTAAGAAAGAAGTTAGAAAGAAGTAAGAAAGAAGTAGGAAAGAAGTAAGAAAGAAGTAAGAAAGAAGTAAGAAAGAAGATAGAAAGAAGTAAGAAAGAAGTAAGAAAGAAGTTAGAAAGAAGTAAGAAAGAAGTAAGAAAGAAGTAAGAAAGAAGGAAAAAAGAAGTAAGAAATAAGTAAGAAAGAGGTAAGAAAGAAGTAAGAAAGAATGAAGTAAGGAAGAAGAAAGAAAGATGTAAGAAAGAAGTAAGGAAGAAGTAAGAAAGAATTAAGAAAGAAGAAAGAAAGAAGTAAGAAAGAAGTATGAAAGAAGAAAGAAAGAAGTAAGAAAGAAGTAAGAAAGAAGTAAGAAAGAAGTAAGAAAGAAAGAAGAAAGAAGTAAGAAAGAAGTAAGAAAGAAGTAAGAAAGAAGTAAGAAAGAAGTAAGAAAGAAAGAAGTAAGAAAGAAGTAAGAAAGAAGTAAGAAAGAAGTAAGAAAGAAGTAAGAAAGAAAGAAGAAAGAAGTAAGAAAGAAGTAAGAAAGAAGTGAGAAAGAAGGAAGAAAGAAGTAAGAAAGAAGTAAGAAAGAAGTACGAAAGAAGTAAGAAAGAAAGAAGTAAGAAAGAAGTAAGAAAGAAGTAAGAAAGAAAGAAGAAAGAAAGAAGAAAGAAAGAAGAAAAAAGAAGATAGAAAGAAGTAAGAAAGAAGTAAGAAAGAAGAAAGAAAGAAGTAAGAAAGAAAGAAGTAAGAAAGAAGAAAGAAAGAAGAAAGAAAGAAGAAAGAAAGAAGTAAGAAAGAGGTAAGAAAGAAAGAAATAAGAAAGAAGTATGAAAGAATTAAGAGAGAAAGAAGAAAGAAAGAAGAAAGAAAGAAGAAAGAAAGAAGTTAGAAAGAAGTAAGAAAGAAGTAAGAAAGAAGTAAGAAAGAAAGAAGAAAGAAGTAAGAAAGAAGTAAGAAAGAAGTTAAGAAAGAAGTAAGAAAGAAGTAAGAAAGAAAGAAGTAAGAAAGTACGAAAGAAGTAAGAAAGAAAGAAGTAAGAAAGAAGTAAGAAAGTAGTAAGAAAGAAAGAAGAAAGAAAGAAGAAAGAAAGAAGAAAGAAAGAAGAAAGAAAGAAGTTAGAAAGAATTAAGAAAGAAGTAAGAAAGAAGTAAGAAAGAAGTTAGAAAGAAGTAAGAAAGAAGTAAGAAAGAAGTTAGAAAGAAGTAAGAAAGAAGTAAAAAAGAAGTAAGAAAGAAGTAAGAAGGAGTAAGAAAGAAGTAAGAAAGAAATAAGAAAGAAAGAAGAAAGAAGTAAGAAAGAAGTAAGAAAGAAGAAAGAAAGAAGTAAGAAAGAAGAAAGAAAGAAGTAAGAAAGAAGTAAGAAAGAAGTAAGAAAGAAGTAAGAAAGAAAGAAGAAATAAAGAAGAAAGAAGGAAGTTAGAAAGAAGAAAGAAAGAAGTAAGAAAGAAGTTAGAAAGAAGTAAGAAAGAAGTAATGAAGAAGTTAGAAAGAAGTAAGAAAGAAGTAAGAAAGAAAGAAGTAAGAAAGAAGAAAGAAAGAAGTAAGAAATAAGAAAGAAAGAAGTAAGAAAGAAGTAAGAAAGAAGAAAGAAAGAAGTAAGAAAGAAAGAAGTAAGAAAGGAAGAAGTAAGATAGAAGAAAGAAAGAAGAAAGAAGTAAGAAAGAAGTAAGAAAGAAGTAAGAAAGAAGTAAGAAAGAAGTAAGAAAGAAGTAAGAAAGAAAGAAGCAAGAAAGAAGAAAGAAAGAAGTAAGAAAGAAGTAAGAAAGAAGTAAGAAAGAAGTAAGAAAGAAGTAAGAAAGAAGTAAGAAAGAAAGAAGCAAGAAAGAAGAAAGAAAGAAGTAAGAAAGAAGTAAGAAAGAAGTAAGAAAGAAGTAAGAAAGAAGAAAGAAAGAAGTAAGAAAGAAGAAAGAAAGAAGAAAGAAAGAAGTAAGAAAGAAGTAAGAAAGAAGAAAGAAAGAAGTAACAAAGAAGTAAGAAAGAAGTAAGAAAGAAGTAAGAAAGAAAGAAGTAAGAAAGAAGTACGAAAGAAGTAATAAAGAAGTAATAAAGAAAGAAGTAAGAAAGAAGTAAGAAAGAAGTAAGAAAGAAGTAAGAAAGAAGTAAGAAAGAAGTAAGAAAGAATTAAGAAAGAAGTAAGAAAGAAGTAAGAAAGAAAGAAGTAAGAAAGAAGAAAGAAAGAAGTAAGAAAGAAGTAAGAAAGAAGTAAGAAAGAAGTAAGAAAGAAAGAAGAAAGAAGTAAGAAAGAAGTAAGAAAGAAGTAAGAAAGAAGAAAGAAGCAAGAAAGAAAGAAGTAAGAAAGAAGTACGAAAGAAGTAAGAAAGAAGAAGTAAGAAAGAAGTAAGAAAGAAGTAAGAAAGAAAGAAGAAAGAAAGAAGAAAGAAAGAAGAAAAAAATAAGTTAGAAAGAAGTAAGAAAGAAGTAAGAAATAAAGAAAAAGAAAGAAGAAAGAAAGAAGAAAGAAGTAAGAAAGAAGTAAGAAAGAAGTAAGAAAGAAGAAAGAAGCAAGAAAGAAAGAAGTAAGAAAGAAGTAAGAAAGAAGTAAGAAAGAAGTAAGAAAGAAGTAAGAAAGAAGTAAGAAAGAAAGAAGAAAGAAGTAAGAAAGAAGTACGAAAGAAGTAAGAATAAAGTAGAAAGAAAGAAGTAAGAAAGAAGTATGAAAGAAGTAAGAAAGAAAGAAGAAAGAAAGAAGAAAGAAAGAAGAAAGAAAGAAGTTAGAAAGAAGTAAGAAAGAAGTAAGAAAGAAGTTAGAAAGAAGTAAGAAAGAAGTAAGAAAGAAGTTAGAAAGAAGTAAGAAAGAAGTAGGAAAGAAGTAAGAAAGAAGTAAGAAAGAAGTAAGAAAGAAGATCGAAAGAAGTAAGAAAGAAGTAAGAAAGAAGTAAGAAAGAAGTAAGAAAGAAGTTAGAAAGAAGGAAGAAAGAAGTAAGAAATAAGTAAGAAAGAGGTAAGAAAGAAGTAAGAAAGAATGAAGTAAGGAAGAAGAAAGAAGAAAGAAAGAAGTAAGAAAGAAGTAAGAATGAAGTAAGAAAGAATTAAGAAAGAAAGAAGAAATAAAGAAGAAAGAAGGAAGTTAGAAAGAAGAAAGAAAGAAGTAAGAAAGAAGTTAGAAAGAAAGAAGTAAGAAAGAAGTAAGAAAGAAGTAAGAAAGAAGTAAGAAAGAAGTAAGAAAGAATGAAGAAAGAAGTAAGAAAGAAGTAAGAAAGAAGTGAGAAAGAAGGAAGAAAGAAGTAAGAAAGAAGTAAGAAAGAAGTACGAAAGAAGTAAGAAAGAAAGAAGTAAGAAAGAAGTAAGAAAGAAGTAAGAAAGAAAGAAGAAAGAAAGAAGAAAGAAAGAAGAAAAAAGAAGATAGAAAGAAGTAAGAAAGAAGTAAGAAAGAAGTAAGAAAGAAGAAAGAAAGAAGTAAGAAAGAAAGAAGTAAGAAAGAAGAAAGAAAGAAGAAAGAAAGAAGAAAGAAAGAAGTAAGAAAGAGGTAAGAAAGAAAGAAATAAGAAAGAAGTATGAAAGAATTAAGAGAGAAAGAAGAAAGAAAGAAGAAAGAAAGAAGAAAGAAAGAAGTTAGAAAGAAGTAAGAAAGAAGTAAGAAAGAAGTAAGAAAGAAAGAAGAAAGAAGTAAGAAAGAAGTAAGAAAGAAGTTAAGAAAGAAGTAAGAAAGAAGTAAGAAAGAAAGAAGTAAGAAAGAAGTACGAAAGAAGTAAGAAAGAAAGAAGTAAGAAAGAAGTAAGAAAGTAGTAAGAAAGAAAGAAGAAAGAAAGAAGAAAGAAAGAAGAAAGAAAGAAGAAAGAAAGAAGAAAGAAAGAAGTTAGAAAGAATTAAGAAAGAAGTAAGAAAGAAGTAAGAAAGAAGTTAGAAAGAAGTAAGAAAGAAGTAAGAAAGAAGTCAGAAAGAAGTAAGAAAGAAGTAAAAAAGAAGTAAGAAAGAAGTAAGAAGGAGTAAGAAAGAAGTAAGAAAGAAATAAGAAAGAAAGAAGAAAGAAGTAAGAAAGAAGTAAGAAAGAAGAAAGAAAGAAGTAAGAAAGAAGAAAGAAAGAAGTAAGAAAGAAGTAAGAAAGAAGTAAGAAAGAAGTAAGAAAGAAGTAAAAAAGAAGGAAGAAAGAAGAAAGAAAGAAATAAGTAAGAGAGAACTAAGAAAGAAGTAAGAAAGAAGTAAGAAAGAAAGAAGAAAGAAAGAAGAAAGAGAGAAGAAAGAGAGAAGAAAGAAAGAAAGAAGTAAGAGAGAAGTAAGAAAGAAGTAAGAAAGAACAAATAAAGAAGTAAGAAAGAAGAAAGAAAGAAGAAAGAAAGAAGAAAGAAAGAAGTAAGAAAGAAGTAAGAAAGAAGTAAGAAAGAAGAAAGATAGAAGAAATAAAGAAGAAAGAAAGAAGTAAGAAAGATGTAAGAAAGAAGTAAGAAAGAAGTAAGAAAAAAGTAAAAGAAGAAGTAAGACAGAAAGAAGAAAGAAGTAAGAAAGAAGTATGAAAGAAGTAAGAGAGAAAGAAGAAAGAAAGAAGAAAGAAAGAAGTAAAAAAGAAGAAAGAAAGAAGTAAGAAAGAAGAAAGAAAGAAGTAAGAAAGAAGTAAGAAAGAAGAAAGAAAGAAGAAAGAAAGAAGTAAGAAAGAAGTAAGAAAGAAGAAAGAAAGAAGTAAGAAAGAAGTAAGAAAGATGTAAGAAAGAAGTAAGAAAGAAGTAAGAATTAAGTAAGAAAGAAGTAAGAAAGAAGTATGAAAGAAGTAAGAAAGAGGTAAGAGAGAAAGAAGTAAGAAAGAAGTATGAAAGAAGTAAGAGAGAAAGAAGAAGAAAGAAGAAAGAAAGAAGAAAGAAAGAAGAAAGAAAGAAGTTAGAAAGAATTAAGAAAGAAGTAAGAAAGAAGTAAGAAAGAAGTTAGAAAGAAGTAAGAAAGAAGTAAGAAAGAAGTAAGAAAGAAGTAAGAAGGAGTAAGAAAGAAGTAAGAAAGAAATAAGAAAGAAAGAAGAAAGAAGTAAGAAAGAAGTAAGAAAGAAGAAAGAAAGAAGTAAGAAAGAAGTAAGAAAGAAGTAAGAAAGAAGTAAGAAAGAAAGAAGAAATAAAGAAGAAAGAAGGAAGTTAGAAAGAAGAAAGAAAGAAGTAAGAAAGAAGTTAGAAAGAAGTAAGAAAGAAGTAATGAAGAAGTTAGAAAGAAGTAAGAAAGAAGTAAGAAAGAAAGAAGTAAGAAAGAAGAAAGAAAGAAGTAAGAAATAAGAAAGAAAGAAGTAAGAAAGAAGTAAGAAAGAAGAAAGAAAGAAGTAAGAAAGAAAGAAGTAAGATAGAAGAAAGAAAGAAGAAAGAAAGAAGTAAGAAAGAAGTAAGAAAGAAGTAAGAAAGAAGTAAGAAAGAAGTAAGAAAGAAGTAAGAAAGAAAGAAGCAAGAAAGATGAAAGAAAGAAGTAAGAAAGAAGTAAGAAAGAAGTAAGAAAGAAGTAAGAAAGAAGTAAGAAAGAAAGAAGTAAGAAAGAAGTACGAAAGAAGTAATAAAGAAGTAATAAAGAAGGAAGTAAGAAAGAAGTAAGAAAGAAGTAAGAAAGAAGTAAGAAAGAAGTAAGAAAGAAGTAAGAAAGAAGAAAGAAAGAATTAAGAAAGAAGAAAGAAAGAAGTAAGAAAGAAGTAAGAAAGAACTAAGAGAGAAAGAAGAAAGAGGTAAGAAAGAAGTAAGAAAGAAGTAAGAAAGAATTAAGAAAGAAGTAAGAAAGAAGGAAGAAAGAAAGAAGTAAGAAAGAAGAAAGAAAGAAGTAAGAAAGAAGTAAGAAAGAAGTAAGAAAGAAAGAAGAAAGAAGTAAGAAAGAAGTAAGAAATAAGAAAGAAGCAAGAAAGAAAGAAGTAAGAAAGAAGTACGAAAGAAGTAAGAAAGAAGAAGTAAGAAAGAAGTAAGAAAGAAGTAAGAAAGAAAGAAGAAAGAAAGAAGAAAGAAAGAAGAAAAAAAGAAGTTAGAAAGAAGTAAGAAAGAAGTAAGAAAGAAGTAAGAAAGAAGTTAGAAAGAAGTAAGAAAGCAGTAGGAAAGAAGTAAGAAAGAAGTAAGAAAGAAGTAAGAAAGAAGATAGAAAGAAGTAAGAAAGAAGTAAGAAAGAAGTTAGAAAGAAGTAAGAAAGAAGTAAGAAAGAAGTAAGAAAGAAGGCAAAAAGAAGTAAGAAATAAGTAAGAAAGAGGTAAGAAAGAAGTAAGAAAGAATGAAGTAAGGAAGAAGAAAGAAAGATGTAAGAAAGAAGTAAGGAAGAAGTAAGAAAGAATTAAGAAAGAAGAAAGAAAGAAGTAAGAAAGAAGTATGAAAGAAGAAAGAAAGAAGTAAGAAAGAAGTAAGAAAGAAGTAAGAAAGAAGTAAGAAAGAAAGAAGAAAGAAGTAAGAAAGAAGTAAGAAAGAAGTAAGAAAGAAGTAAGAAAGAAGTAAGAAAGAAGTAAGAAAGAAAGAAGTAAGAAAGAAGTAAGAAAGAAGTAAGAAAGAAGTAAGAAAGAAGTAAGAAAGAAAGAAGAAAGAAGTAAGAAAGAAGTAAGAAAGAAGTGAGAAAGAAGGAAGAAAGAAGTAAGAAAGAAGTAAGAAAGAGGTACGAAAGAAGTAAGAAAGAAAGAAGTAAGAAAGAAGTAAGAAAGAAGTAAGAAAGAAAGAAGAAAGAAAGAAGAAAGAAAGAAGAAAAAAGAAGATAGAAAGAAGTAAGAAAGAAGTAAGAAAGAAGAAAGAAAGAAGTAAGAAAGAAAGAAGTAAGAAAGAAGAAAGAAAGAAGAAAGAAAGAAGAAAGAAAGAAGTAAGAAAGAGGTAAGAAAGAAAGAAATAAGAAAGAAGTATGAAAGAATTAAGAGAGAAAGAAGAAAGAAAGAAGAAAGAAAGAAGAAAGAAAGAAGTTAGAAAGAAGTAAGAAAGAAGTAAGAAAGAAGTAAGAAAGAAAGAAGAAAGAAGTAAGAAAGAAGTAAGAAAGAAGTTAAGAAAGAAGTAAGAAAGAAGTAAGAAAGAAAGAAGTAAGAAAGTACGAAAGAAGTAAGAAAGAAAGAAGTAAGAAAGAAGTAAGAAAGTAGTAAGAAAGAAAGAAGAAAGAAAGAAGAAAGAAAGAAGAAAGAAAGAAGAAAGAAAGAAGTTAGAAAGAATTAAGAAAGAAGTAAGAAAGAAGTAAGAAAGAAGTTAGAAAGAAGTAAGAAAGAAGTGAGAAAGAAGTTAGAAAGAAGTAAGAAAGAAGTAAAAAAGAAGTAAGAAAGAAGTAAGAAGGAGTAAGAAAGAAGTAAGAAAGAAATAAGAAAGAAAGAAGAAAGAAGTAAGAAAGAAGTAAGAAAGAAGAAAGAAAGAAGTAAGAAAGAAGAAAGAAAGAAGTAAGAAAGAAGTAAGAAAGAAGTAAGAAAGAAGTAAGAAAGAAAGAAGAAATAAAGAAGAAAGAAGGAAGTTAGAAAGAAGAAAGAAAGAAGTAAGAAAGAAGTTAGAAAGAAGTAAGAAAGAAGTAATGAAGAAGTTAGAAAGAAGTAAGAAAGAAGTAAGAAAGAAAGAAGTAAGAAAGAAGAAAGAAAGAAGTAAGAAATAAGAAAGAAAGAAGTAAGAAAGAAGTAAGAAAGAAGAAAGAAAGAAGTAAGAAAGAAAGAAGTAAGAAAGGAAGAAGTAAGATAGAAGAAAGAAAGAAGAAAGAAAGAAGTAAGAAAGAAGTAAGAAAGAAGTAAGAAAGAAGTAAGAAAGAAGTAAGAAAGAAGTAAGAAAGAAAGAAGCAAGAAAGAAGAAAGAAAGAAGTAAGAAAGAAGTAAGAAAGAAGTAAGAAAGAAGTAAGAAAGAAGTAAGAAAGAAAGAAGCAAGAAAGAAGAAAGAAAGAAGTAAGAAAGAAGTAAGAAAGAAGTAAGAAAGAAGTAAGAAAGAAGAAAGAAAGAAGTAAGAAAGAAGAAAGAAAGAAGAAAGAAAGAAGTAAGAAAGAAGTAAGAAAGAAGAAAGAAAGAAGTAACAAAGAAGTAAGAAAGAAGTAAGAAAGAAGTAAGAAAGAAAGAAGTAAGAAAGAAGTACGAAAGAAGTAATAAAGAAGTAATAAAGAAAGAAGTAAGAAAGAAGTAAGAAAGAAGTAAGAAAGAAGTAAGAAAGAAGTAAGAAAGAAGTAAGAAAGAAGATAGAAAGAATTAAGAAAGAAGAAAGAAAGAAGTAAGAAAGAAGTAAGAAAGAATTAAGAAAGAAGTAAGAAAGAAGTAAGAAAGAAAGAAGTAAGAAAGAAGAAAGAAAGAAGTAAGAAAGAAGTAAGAAAGAAGTAAGAAAGAAGTAAGAAAGAAAGAAGAAAGAAGTAAGAAAGAAGTAAGAAAGAAGTAAGAAAGAAGAAAGAAGCAAGAAAGAAAGAAGTAAGAAAGAAGTACGAAAGAAGTAAGAAAGAAGAAGTAAGAAAGAAGTAAGAAAGAAGTAAGAAAGAAAGAAGAAAGAAAGAAGAAAGAAAGAAGAAAAAAGAAGTTAGAAAGAAGTAAGAAAGAAGTAAGAAATAAAGAAAAAGAAAGAAGAAAGAAAGAAGAAAGAAGTAAGAAAGAAGTAAGAAAGAAGTAAGAAAGAAGAAAGAAGCAAGAAAGAAAGAAGTAAGAAAGAAGTAAGAAAGAAGTAAGAAAGAAGTAAGAAAGAAGTAAGAAAGAAGTAAGAAAGAAAGAAGAAAGAAGTAAGAAAGAAGTACGAAAGAAGTAAGAATAAAGTAGAAAGAAAGAAGTAAGAAAGAAGTATGAAAGAAGTAAGAAAGAAAGAAGAAAGAAAGAAGAAAGAAAGAAGAAAGAAAGAAGTTAGAAAGAAGTAAGAAAGAAGTAAGAAAGAAGTTAGAAAGAAGTAAGAAAGAAGTAAGAAAGAAGTTAGAAAGAAGTAAGAAAGAAGTAGGAAAGAAGTAAGAAAGAAGTAAGAAAGAAGTAAGAAAGAAGATCGAAAGAAGTAAGAAAGAAGTAAGAAAGAAGTTAGAAAGAAGTAAGAAAGAAGTAAGAAAGAAGTTAGAAAGAAGGAAGAAAGAAGTAAGAAATAAGTAAGAAAGAGGTAAGAAAGAAGTAAGAAAGAATGAAGTAAGGAAGAAGAAAGAAGAAAGAAAGAAGTAAGAAAGAAGTAAGAATGAAGTAAGAAAGAATTAAGAAAGAAAGAAGAAATAAAGAAGAAAGAAGGAAGTTAGAAAGAAGAAAGAAAGAAGTAAGAAAGAAGTTAGAAAGAAAGAAGTAAGAAAGAAGTAAGAAAGAAGTAAGAAAGAAGTAAGAAAGAAGTAAGAAAGAAAGAAGAAAGAAGTAAGAAAGAAGTAAGAAAGAAGTGAGAAAGAAGGAAGAAAGAAGTAAGAAAGAAGTAAGAAAGAAGTACGAAAGAAGTAAGAAAGAAAGAAGTAAGAAAGAAGTAAGAAAGAAGAAAGAAAGAAAGAAGAAAGAAAGAAGAAAGAAAGAAGAAAAAAGAAGATAGAAAGAAGTAAGAAAGAAGTAAGAAAGAAGAAAGAAAGAAGTAAGAAAGAAAGAAGTAAGAAAGAAGAAAGAAAGAAGAAAGAAAGAAGAAAGAAAGAAGTAAGAAAGAGGTAAGAAAGAAAGAAATAAGAAAGAAGTATGAAAGAATTAAGAGAGAAAGAAGAAAGAAAGAAGAAAGAAAGAAGAAAGAAAGAAGTTAGAAAGAAGTAAGAAAGAAGTAAGAAAGAAGTAAGAAAGAAAGAAGAAAGAAGTAAGAAAGAAGTAAGAAAGAAGTTAAGAAAGAAGTAAGAAAGAAGTAAGAAAGAAAGAAGTAAGAAAGAAGTACGAAAGAAGTAAGAAAGAAAGAAGTAAGAAAGAAGTAAGAAAGTAGTAAGAAAGAAAGAAGAAAGAAAGAAGAAAGAAAGAAGAAAGAAAGAAGAAAGAAAGAAGAAAGAAAGAAGTTAGAAAGAATTAAGAAAGAAGTAAGAAAGAAGTAAGAAAGAAGTTAGAAAGAAGTAAGAAAGAAGTAAGAAAGAAGTCAGAAAGAAGTAAGAAAGAAGTAAAAAAGAAGTAAGAAAGAAGTAAGAAGGAGTAAGAAAGAAGTAAGAAAGAAATAAGAAAGAAAGAAGAAAGAAGTAAGAAAGAAGTAAGAAAGAAGAAAGAAAGAAGTAAGAAAGAAGAAAGAAAGAAGTAAGAAAGAAGTAAGAAAGAAGTAAGAAAGAAGTAAGAAAGAAGTAAAAAAGAAGGAAGAAAGAAGAAAGAAAGAAATAAGTAAGAGAGAACTAAGAAAGAAGTAAGAAAGAAGTAGGAAAGAAAGAAGAAAGAAAGAAGAAAGAGAGAAGAAAGAGAGAAGAAAGAAAGAAAGAAGTAAGAGAGAAGTAAGAAAGAAGTAAGAAAGAACAAATAAAGAAGTAAGAAAGAAGAAAGAAAGAAGAAAGAAAGAAGAAAGAAAGAAGTAAGAAAGAAGTAAGAAAGAAGTAAGAAAGAAGAAAGATAGAAGAAATAAAGAAGAAAGAAAGAAGTAAGAAAGATGTAAGAAAGAAGTAAGAAAGAAGTAAGAAAAAAGTAAAAGAAGAAGTAAGACAGAAAGAAGAAAGAAGTAAGAAAGAAGTATGAAAGAAGTAAGAGAGAAAGAAGAAAGAAAGAAGAAAGAAAGAAGTAAAAAAGAAGAAAGAAAGAAGTAAGAAAGAAGAAAGAAAGAAGTAAGAATTAAGTAAGAAAGAAGTAAGAAAGAAGTATGAAAGAAGTAAGAAAGAGGTAAGAGAGAAAGAAGTAAGAAAGAAGTATGAAAGAAGTAAGAGAGAAAGAAGAAGAAAGAAGAAAGAAAGAAGAAAGAAAGAAGAAAGAAAGAAGTTAGAAAGAATTAAGAAAGAAGTAAGAAAGAAGTAAGAAAGAAGTTAGAAAGAAGTAAGAAAGAAGTAAGAAAGAAGTTAGAAAGAAGTAAGAAATAAGTAAAAAAGAAGTAAGAAAGAAGTAAGAAGGAGTAAGAAAGAAGTAAGAAAGAAATAAGAAAGAAAGAAGAAAGAAGTAAGAAAGAAGTAAGAAAGAAGAAAGAAAGAAGTAAGAAAGAAGAAAGAAAGAAGTAAGAAAGAAGTAAGAAAGAAGTAAGAAAGAAGTAAGAAAGAAAGAAGAAATAAAGAAGAAAGAAGGAAGTTAGAAAGAAGAAAGAAAGAAGTAAGAAAGAAGTTAGAAAGAAGTAAGAAAGAAGTAATGAAGAAGTTAGAAAGAAGTAAGAAAGAAGTAAGAAAGAAAGAAGTAAGAAAGAAGAAAGAAAGAAGTAAGAAATAAGAAAGAAAGAAGTAAGAAAGAAGTAAGAAAGAAGAAAGAAAGAAGTAAGAAAGAAAGAAGTAAGATAGAAGAAAGAAAGAAGAAAGAAAGAAGTAAGAAAGAAGTAAGAAAGAAGTAAGAAAGAAGTAAGAAAGAAGTAAGAAAGAAGTAAGAAAGAAAGAAGCAAGAAAGAAGAAAGAAAGAAGTAAGAAAGAAGTAAGAAAGAAGTAAGAAAGAAGTAAGAAAGAAGTAAGAAAGAAAGAAGTAAGAAAGAAGTACGAAAGAAGTAATAAAGAAGTAATAAAGAAGGAAGTAAGAAAGAAGTAAGAAAGAAGTAAGAAAGAAGTAAGAAAGAAGTAAGAAAGAAGTAAGAAAGAAGAAAGAAAGAATTAAGAAAGAAGAAAGAAAGAAGTAAGAAAGAAGTAAGAAAGAACTAAGAGAGAAAGAAGAAAGAGGTAAGAAAGAAGTAAGAAAGAAGTAAGAAAGAATTAAGAAAGAAGTAAGAAAGAAGGAAGAAAGAAAGAAGTAAGAAAGAAGAAAGAAAGAAGTAAGAAAGAAGTAAGAAAGAAGTAAGAAAGAAAGAAGAAAAAAGTAAGAAAGAAGTAAGAAATAAGAAAGAAGCAAGAAAGAAAGAAGTAAGAAAGAAGAACGAAAGAAGTAAGAAAGAAGAAGTAAGAAAGAAGTAAGAAAGAAGTAAGAAAGAAAGAAGAAAGAAAGAAGAAAGAAAGAAGAAAAAAAGAAGTTAGAAAGAAGTAAGAAAGAAGTAAGAAAGAAGTAAGAAAGAAGTTAGAAAGAAGTAAGAAAGAAGTAGGAAAGAAGTAAGAAAGAAGTAAGAAAGAAGTAAGAAAGAAGATAGAAAGAAGTAAGAAAGAAGTAAGAAAGAAGTTAGAAAGAAGTAAGAAAGAAGTAAGAAAGAAGTAAGAAAGAAGTGAGAAAGAAGGAAGAAAGAAGTAAGAAAGAAGTAAGAAAGAAGTACGAAAGAAGTAAGAAAGAAAGAAGTAAGAAAGAAGTAAGAAAGAAGTAAGAAAGAAAGAAGAAAGAAAGAAGAAAGAAAGAAGAAAAAAGAAGATAGAAAGAAGTAAGAAAGAAGTAAGAAAGAAGAAAGAAAGAAGTAAGAAAGAAAGAAGTAAGAAAGAAGAAAGAAAGAAGAAAGAAAGAAGAAAGAAAGAAGTAAGAAAGAGGTAAGAAAGAAAGAAATAAGAAAGAAGTATGAAAGAATTAAGAGAGAAAGAAGAAAGAAAGAAGAAAGAAAGAAGAAAGAAAGAAGTTAGAAAGAAGTAAGAAAGAAGTAAGAAAGAAGTAAGAAAGAAAGAAGAAAGAAGTAAGAAAGAAGTAAGAAAGAAGTTAAGAAAGAAGTAAGAAAGAAGTAAGAAAGAAAGAAGTAAGAAAGTACGAAAGAAGTAAGAAAGAAAGAAGTAAGAAAGAAGTAAGAAAGTAGTAAGAAAGAAAGAAGAAAGAAAGAAGAAAGAAAGAAGAAAGAAAGAAGTAAGAAAGAAGTTAGAAAGAATTAAGAAAGAAGTAAGAAAGAAGTAAGAAAGAAGTTAGAAAGAAGTAAGAAAGAAGTAAAAAAGAAGTAAGAAAGAAGTAAGAAGGAGTAAGAAAGAAGTAAGAAAGAAATAAGAAAGAAAGAAGAAAGAAGTAAGAAAGAAGTAAGAAAGAAGAAAGAAAGAAGTAAGAAAGAAGAAATAAGGAAGTAAGAAAGAAGTAAGAAAGAAGTAAGAAAGAAGTAAGAAAGAAAGAAGAAATAAAGAAGAAAGAAGGAAGTTAGAAAGAAGAAAGAAAGAAGTAAGAAAGAAGTTAGAAAGAAGTAAGAAAGAAGTAATGAAGAAGTTAGAAAGAAGTAAGAAAGAAGTAAGAAAGAAGAAAGAAAGAAGTAAGAAATAAGAAAGAAAGAAGTAAGAAAGAAGTAAGAAAGAAGAAAGAAAGAAGTAAGAAAGAAAGAAGTAAGAAAGGAAGAAGTAAGATAGAAGAAAGAAAGAAGAAAGAAAGAAGTAAGAAAGAAGTAAGAAAGAAGTAAGAAAGAAGTAAGAAAGAAGTAAGAAAGAAGTAAGAAAGAAAGAAGCAAGAAAGAAGAAAGAAAGAAGTAAGAAAGAAGTAAGAAAGAAGTAAGAAAGAAGTAAGAAAGAAGTAAGAAAGAAGTAAGAAAGAAAGAAGCAAGAAAGAAGAAAGAAAGAAGTAAGAAAGAAGTAAGAAAGAAGTAAGAAAGAAGAAAGAAAGAAGTAAGAAAGAAGAAAGAAAGAAGAAAGAAAGAAGTAAGAAAGAAGTAAGAAAGAAGTAAGAAAGAAAGAAGTAAGAAAGAAGTACGAAAGAAGTAATAAAGAAGTAATAAAGAAAGAAGTAAGAAAGAAGTAAGAAAGAAGTAAGAAAGAAGTAAGAAAGAAGTAAGAAAGAAGTAAGAAAGAAGTAAGAAAGAAGATAGAAAGAATTAAGAAAGAAGAAAGAAAGAAGTAAGAAAGAAGTAAGAAAGAAGTAAGAGAGAAAGAAGAATGAGGTAAGAAAGAAGTAAGAAAGAAGTAAGAAAGAATTAAGAAAGAAGTAAGAAAGAAGTAAGAAAGAAAGAAGTAAGAAAGAAGAAAGAAAGAAGTAAGAAAGAAGTAAGAAAGAAGTAAGAAAGAAGTAAGAAAGAAAGAAGAAAGAAGTAAGAAAGAAGTAAGAAAGAAGTAAGAAAGAAGAAAGAAGCAAGAAAGAAAGAAGTAAGAAAGAAGTACGAAAGAAGTAAGAAAGAAGAAGTAAGAAAGAAGTAAGAAAGAAGTAAGAAAGAAAGAAGAAAGAAAGAAGAAAGAAAGAAGAAAAAAAGAAGTTAGAAAGAAGTAAGAAAGAAGTAAGAAAGAAAGAAAAAGAAAGAAGAAAGAAAGAAGAAAGAAGTAAGAAAGAAGTAAGAAAGAAGTAAGAAAGAAGAAAGAAGCAAGAAAGAAAGAAGTAAGAAAGAAGTAAGAAAGAAGTAAGAAAGAAGTAAGAAAGAAGTAAGAAAGAAGTAAGAAAGAAGTAAGAAAGAAAGAAGAAAGAAGTAAGAAAGAAGTACGAAAGAAGTAAGAATAAAGTAGAAAGAAAGAAGTAAGAAAGAAGTATGAAAGAAGAAAGAAAGAAGAAAGAAAGAAGAAAGAAAGAAGAAAGAAAGAAGTTAGAAAGAAGTAAGAAAGAAGTAAGAAAGAAGTTAGAAAGAAGTAAGAAAGAAGTAAGAAAGAAGTTAGAAAGAAGTAAGAAAGAAGTAGGAAAGAAGTAAGAAAGAAGTAAGAAAGAAGTAAGAAAGAAGATCGAAAGAAGTAAGAAAGAAGTAAGAAAGAAGTTAGAAAGAAGTAAGAAAGAAGTAAGAAAGAAGTTAGAAAGAAGGAAGAAAGAAGTAAGAAATAAGTAAGAAAGAGGTAAGAAAGAAGTAAGAAAGAATGAAGTAAGGAAGAAGAAAGAAGAAAGAAAGAAGTAAGAAAGAAGTAAGAATGAAGTAAGAAAGAATTAAGAAAGAAAGAAGAAATAAAGAAGAAAGAAGGAAGTTAGAAAGAAGAAAGAAAGAAGTAAGAAAGAAGTTAGAAAGAAAGAAGTAAGAAAGAAGTAAGAAAGAAGTAAGAAAGAAGAAAGAAGTAAGAAAGAAAGAAGAAAGAAGTAAGAAAGAAGTAAGAAAGAAGTGAGAAAGAAGGAAGAAAGAAGTAAGAAAGAAGTAAGAAAGAAGTACGAAAGAAGTAAGAAAGAAAGAAGTAAGAAAGAAGTAAGAAAGAAGTAAGAAAGAAAGAAGAAAGAAAGAAGAAAGAAAGAAGAAAAAAGAAGATAGAAAGAAGTAAGAAAGAAGTAAGAAAGAAGAAAGAAAGAAGTAAGAAAGAAAGAAGTAAGAAAGAAGAAAGAAAGAAGAAAGAAAGAAGAAAGAAAGAAGTTAGAAAGAAGTAAGAAAGAAGTAAGAAAGAAGTAAGAAAGAAAGAAGAAAGAAGTAAGAAAGAAGTAAGAAAGAAGTTAAGAAAGAAGTAAGAAAGAAGTAAGAAAGAAAGAAGTAAGAAAGAAGTACGAAAGAAGTAAGAAAGAAAGAAGTAAGAAAGAAGTAAGAAAGTAGTAAGAAAGAAAGAAGAAAGAAAGAAGAAAGAAAGAAGAAAGAAAGAAGAAAGAAAGAAGTTAGAAAGAATTAAGAAAGAAGTAAGAAAGAAGTAAGAAAGAAGTTAGAAAGAAGTAAGAAAGAAGTAAGAAAGAAGTCAGAAAGAAGTAAGAAAGAAGTAAAAAAGAAGTAAGAAAGAAGTAAGAAGGAGTAAGAAAGAAGTAAGAAAGAAATAAGAAAGAAAGAAGAAAGAAGTAAGAAAGAAGTAAGAAAGAAGAAAGAAAGAAGTAAGAAAGAAGAAAGAAAGAAGTAAGAAAGAAGTAAGAAAGAAGTAAGAAAGAAGTAAGAAAGAAGTAAAAAAGAAGGAAGAAAGAAGAAAGAAAGAAATAAGTAAGAGAGAACTAAGAAAGAAGTAAGAAAGAAGTAAGAAAGAAAGAAGAAAGAAAGAAGAAAGAGAGAAGAAAGAGAGAAGAAAGAAAGAAAGAAGTAAGAGAGAAGTAAGAAAGAAGTAAGAAAGAACAAATAAAGAAGTAAGAAAGAAGAAAGAAAGAAGAAAGAAAGAAGAAAGAAAGAAGTAAGAAAGAAGTAAGAAAGAAGTAAGAAAGAAGAAAGATAGAAGAAATAAAGAAGAAAGAAAGAAGTAAGAAAGATGTAAGAAAGAAGTAAGAAAGAAGTAAGAAAAAAGTAAAAGAAGAAGTAAGACAGAAAGAAGAAAGAAGTAAGAAAGAAGTATGAAAGAAGTAAGAGAGAAAGAAGAAAGAAAGAAGAAAGAAAGAAGTAAAAAAGAAGAAAGAAAGAAGTAAGAAAGAAGAAAGAAAGAAGTAAGAAAGAAGTAAGAAAGAAGAAAGAAAGAAGAAAGAAAGAAAGAAGTAAGAAAGAAGTACGAAAGAAGTAATAAAGAAGTAATAAAGAAGGAAGTAAGAAAGAAGTAAGAAAGAAGTAAGAAAGAAGTAAGAAAGAAGTAAGAAAGAAGTAAGAAAGAAGAAAGAAAGAATTAAGAAAGAAGAAAGAAAGAAGTAAGAAAGAAGTAAGAAAGAACTAAGAGAGAAAGAAGAAAGAGGTAAGAAAGAAGTAAGAAAGAAGTAAGAAAGAATTAAGAAAGAAGTAAGAAAGAAGGAAAAAAGAAGTAAGAAATAAGTAAGAAAGAGGTAAGAAAGAAGTAAGAAAGAATGAAGTAAGGAAGAAGAAAGAAAGATGTAAGAAAGAAGTAAGGAAGAAGTAAGAAAGAATTAAGAAAGAAGAAAGAAAGAAGTAAGAAAGAAGTAATGAAGAAGTTAGAAAGAAGTAAGAAAGAAGTAAGAAAGAAAGAAGTAAGAAAGAAGAAAGAAAGAAGTAAGAAATAAGAAAGAAAGAAGTAAGAAAGAAGTAAGAAAGAAGAAAGAAAGAAGTAAGAAAGAAAGAAGTAAGATAGAAGAAAGAAAGAAGAAAGAAAGAAGTAAGAAAGAAGTAAGAAAGAAGTAAGAAAGAAGTAAGAAAGAAAGAAGCAAGAAAGAAGTAAGAAAGAAGTAAGAAAGAAGTAAGAAAGAAGTAAGAAAGAAGTAAGAAAGAAGTAAGAAAGAAAGAAGTAAGAAAGAAGTACGAAAGAAGTAATAAAGAAGTAATAAAGAAGGAAGTAAGAAAGAAGTAAGAAAGAAGTAAGAAAGAAGTAAGAAAGAAGTAAGAAAGAAGTAAGAAAGAAGAAAGAAAGAATTAAGAAAGAAGAAAGAAAGAAGTAAGAAAGAAGTAAGAAAGAACTAAGAGAGAAAGAAGAAAGAGGTAAGAAAGAAGTAAGAAAGAAGTAAGAAAGAATTAAGAAAGAAGTAAGAAAGAAGGAAGAAAGAAAGAAGTAAGAAAGAAGAAAGAAAGAAGTAAGAAAGAAGTAAGAAAGAAGTAAGAAAGAAAGAAGAATGAAGTAAGAAAGAAGTAAGAAATAAGAAAGAAGGAAGAAAGAAAGAAGTAAGAAAGAAGTACGAAAGAAGTAAGAAAGAAGAAGTAAGAAAGAAGTAAGAAAGAAGTAAGAAAGAAAGAAGAAAGAAAGAAGAAAGAAAGACGAAAAAAGAAGTTAGAAAGAAGTAAGAAAGAAGTAAGAAAGAAGTAAGAAAGAAGTTAGAAAGAAGTAAGAAAGAAGTAGGAAAGAAGTAAGAAAGAAGTAAGAAAGAAGTAAGAAAGAAGATAGAAAGAAGTAAGAAAGAAGTAAGAAAGAAGTTAGGAAGAAGTAAGAAAGAAGTAAGAAAGAAGTAAGAAAGAAGGAAAAAAGAAGTAAGAAATAAGTAAGAAAGAGGTAAGAAAGAAGTAAGAAAGAATGAAGTGAGGAAGAAGAAAGAAAGATGTAAGAAAGAAGTAAGGAAGAAGTAAGAAAGAATTAAGAAAGAAGAAAGAAAGAAGTAAGAAAGAAGTATGAAAGAAGAAAGAAAGAAGTAAGAAAGAAGTAAGAAAGAAGTAAGAAAGAAGTAAGAAAGAAAGAAGAAAGAAGTAAGAAAGAAGTAAGAAAGAAGTAAGAAAGAAGTAAGAAAGAAGTAAGAAAGAAGTAAGAAAGAAAGAAGTAAGAAAGAAGTAAGAAAGAAGTAAGAAAGAAGTAAGAAAGAAGTAAGAAAGAAAGAAGAAAGAAGTAAGAAAGAAGTAAGAAAGAAGTGAGAAAGAAGGAAGAAAGAAGTAAGAAAGAAGTAAGAAAGAAGTACGAAAGAAGTAAGAAAGAAAGAAGTAAGAAAGAAGTAAGAAAGAAGTAAGAAAGAAAGAAGAAAGAAAGAAGAAAGAAAGAAGAAAAAAGAAGATAGAAAGAAGTAAGAAAGAAGTAAGAAAGAAGAAAGAAAGAAGTAAGAAAGAAAGAAGTAAGAAAGAAGAAAGAAAGAAGAAAGAAAGAAGAAAGAAAGAAGTAAGAAAGAGGTAAGAAAGAAAGAAATAAGAAAGAAGTATGAAAGAATTGAGAGAGAAAGAAGAAAGAAAGAAGAAAGAAAGAAGAAAGAAAGAAGTTAGAAAGAAGTAAGAAAGAAGTAAGAAAGAAGTAAGAAAGAAAGAAGAAAGAAGTAAGAAAGAAGTAAGAAAGAAGTTAAGAAAGAAGTAAGAAAGAAGTAAGAAAGAAAGAAGTAAGAAAGTACGAAAGAAGTAAGAAAGAAAGAAGTAAGAAAGAAGTAAGAAAGTAGTAAGAAAGAAAGAAGAAAGAAAGAAGAAAGAAAGAAGAAAGAAAGAAGAAAGAAAGAAGTTAGAAAGAATTAAGAAAGAAGTAAGAAAGAAGTAAGAAAGAAGTTAGAAAGAAGTAAGAAAGAAGTAAGAAAGAAGTTAGAAAGAAGTAAGAAAGAAGTAAAAAAGAAGTAAGAAAGAAGTAAGAAGGAGTAAGAAAGAAGTAAGAAAGAAATAAGAAAGAAAGAAGAAAGAAGTAAGAAAGAAGTAAGAAAGAAGAAAGAAAGAAGTAAGAAAGAAGAAAGAAAGAAGTAAGAAAGAAGTAAGAAAGAAGTAAGAAAGAAGTAAGAAAGAAAGAAGAAATAAAGAAGAAAGAAGGAAGTTAGAAAGAAGAAAGAAAGAAGTAAGAAAGAAGTTAGAAAGAAGTAAGAAAGAAGTAATGAAGAAGTTAGAAAGAAGTAAGAAATAAGTAAGAAAGAAAGAAGTAAGAAAGAAGAAAGAAAGAAGTAAGAAATAAGAAAGAAAGAAGTAAGAAAGAAGTAAGAAAGAAGAAAGAAAGAAGTAAGAAAGAAAGAAGTAAGAAAGGAAGAAGTAACATAGAAGAAAGAAAGAAGAAAGAAAGAAGTAAGAAAGAAGTAAGAAAGAAGTAAGAAAGAAGTAAGAAAGAAGTAAGAAAGAAGTAAGAAAGAAAGAAGCAAGAAAGAAGAAAGAAAGAAGTAAGAAAGAAGTAAGAAAGAAGTAAGAAAGAAGTAAGAAAGAAGAAAGAAAGAAGTAAGAAAGAAGAAAGAAAGAAGAAAGAAAGAAGTAAGAAAGAAGTAAGAAAGAAGAAAGAAAGAAGTAACAAAGAAGTAAGAAAGAAGTAAGAAAGAAGTAAGAAAGAAAGAAGTAAGAAAGAAGTACGAAAGAAGTAATAAAGAAGTAATAAAGAAAGAAGTAAGAAAGAAGTAAGAAAGAAGTAAGAAAGAAGTAAGAAAGAAGTAAGAAAGAAGATAGAAAGAATTAAGAAAGAAGAAAGAAAGAAGTAAGAAAGAAGTAAGAAAGAAGTAAGAGAGAAAGAAGAATGAGGTAAGAAAGAAGTAAGAAAGAAGTAAGAAAGAATTAAGAAAGAAGTAAGAAAGAAGTAAGAAAGAAAGAAGTAAGAAAGAAGAAAGAAAGAAGTAAGAAAGAAGTAAGAAAGAAGTAAGAAAGAAGTAAGAAAGAAAGAAGAAAGAAGTAAGAAAGAAGTAAGAAAGAAGTAAGAAAGAAGAAAGAAGCAAGAAAGAAAGAAGTAAGAAAGAAGTACGAAAGAAGTAAGAAAGAAGAAGTAAGAAAGAAGTAAGAAAGAAGTAAGAAAGAAAGAAGAAAGAAAGAAGAAAGAAAGAAGAAAAAAAGAAGTTAGAAAGAAGTAAGAAAGAAGTAAGAAAGAAAGAAAAAGAAAGAAGAAAGAAAGAAGAAAGAAGTAAGAAAGAAGTAAGAAAGAAGTAAGAAAGAAGAAAGAAGCAAGAAAGAAAGAAGTAAGAAAGAAGTAAGAAAGAAGTAAGAAAGAAGTAAGAAAGAAGTAAGAAAGAAGTAAGAAAGAAGTAAGAAAGAAAGAAGAAAGAAGTAAGAAAGAAGTACGAAAGAAGTAAGAATAAAGTAGAAAGAAAGAAGTAAGAAAGAAGTATGAAAGAAGTAAGAAAGAAAGAAGAAAGAAAGAAAAAAGAAAGAAGAAAGAAAGAAGTTAGAAAGAAGTAAGAAAGAAGTAAGAAAGAAGTTAGAAAGAAGTAAGAAAGAAGTAAGAAAGAAGTTAGAAAGAAGTAAGAAAGAAGTAGGAAAGAAGTAAGAAAGAAGTAAGAAAGAAGTAAGAAAGAAGATCGAAAGAAGTAAGAAAGAAGTAAGAAAGAAGTTAGAAAGAAGTAAGAAAGAAGTAAGAAAGAAGTTAGAAAGAAGGAAGAAAGAAGTAAGAAATAAGTAAGAAAGAGGTAAGAAAGAAGTAAGAAAGAATGAAGTAAGGAAGAAGAAAGAAAGATGTAAGAAAGAAGTAAGGAAGAAGTAAGAAAGAATTAAGAAAGAAGAAAGAAAGAAGTAAGAAAGAAGTAAGAAAGAAGAAAGAAAGAAGTAAGAAAGAAGTAAGAAAGAAGTAAGAAAGAAAGAAGAAAGAAGTAAGAAAGAAGTAAGAAAGAAGTAAGAAAGAAGTAAGAAAGAAGTAAGAAAGAAAGAAGTAAGAAAGAAGTAAGAAAGAAGTAAGAAAGAAGTAAGAAAGAAGTAAGAAAGAAAGAAGAAAGAAGTAAGAAAGAAGTAAGAAAGAAGTGAGAAAGAAGGAAGAAAGAAGTAAGAAAGAAGTAAGAAAGAAGTACGAAAGAAGTAAGAAAGAAGATAGAAAGAATTAAGAAAGAAGAAAGAAAGAAGTAAGAAAGAAGTAAGAAAGAAGTAAGAGAGAAAGAAGAATGAGGTAAGAAAGAAGTAAGAAAGAAGTAAGAAAGAATTAAGAAAGAAGTAAGAAAGAAGTAAGAAAGAAAGAAGTAAGAAAGAAGAAAGAAAGAAGTAAGAAAGAAGTAAGAAAGAAGTAAGAAAGAAGTAAGAAAGAAAGAAGAAAGAAGTAAGAAAGAAGTAAGAAAGAAGTAAGAAAGAAGAAAGAAGCAAGAAAGAAAGAAGTAAGAAAGAAGTACGAAAGAAGTAAGAAAGAAGAAGTAAGAAAGAAGTAAGAAAGAAGTAAGAAAGAAAGAAGAAAGAAAGAAGAAAGAAAGAAGAAAAAAAGAAGTTAGAAAGAAGTAAGAAAGAAGTAAGAAAGAAAGAAAAAGAAAGAAGAAAGAAAGAAGAAAGAAGTAAGAAAGAAGTAAGAAAGAAGTAAGAAAGAAGAAAGAAGCAAGAAAGAAAGAAGTAAGAAAGAAGTAAGAAAGAAGTAAGAAAGAAGTAAGAAAGAAGTAAGAAAGAAGTAAGAAAGAAGTAAGAAAGAAAGAAGAAAGAAGTAAGAAAGAAGTACGAAAGAAGTAAGAATAAAGTAGAAAGAAAGAAGTAAGAAAGAAGTATGAAAGAAGTAAGAAAGAAAGAAGAAAGAAAGAAGAAAGAAAGAAGAAAGAAAGAAGTTAGAAAGAAGTAAGAAAGAAGTAAGAAAGAAGTTAGAAAGAAGTAAGAAAGAAGTAAGAAAGAAGTTAGAAAGAAGTAAGAAAGAAGTAGGAAAGAAGTAAGAAAGAAGTAAGAAAGAAGTAAGAAAGAAGATCGAAAGAAGTAAGAAAGAAGTAAGAAAGAAGTTAGAAAGAAGTAAGAAAGAAGTAAGAAAGAAGTTAGAAAGAAGGAAGAAAGAAGTAAGAAATAAGTAAGAAAGAGGTAAGAAAGAAGTAAGAAAGAATGAAGTAAGGAAGAAGAAAGAAAGATGTAAGAAAGAAGTAAGGAAGAAGTAAGAAAGAATTAAGAAAGAAGAAAGAAAGAAGTAAGAAAGAAGTAAGAAAGAAGAAAGAAAGAAGTAAGAAAGAAGTAAGAAAGAAGTAAGAAAGAAAGAAGAAAGAAGTAAGAAAGAAGTAAGAAAGAAGTAAGAAAGAAGTAAGAAAGAAGTAAGAAAGAAAGAAGTAAGAAAGAAGTAAGAAAGAAGTAAGAAAGAAGTAAGAAAGAAGTAAGAAAGAAGTAAGAAAGAAAGAAGAAAGAAGTAAGAAAGAAGTAAGAAAGAAGTGAGAAAGAAGGAAGAAAGAAGTAAGAAAGAAGTAAGAAAGAAGTACGAAAGAAGTAAGAAAGAAAGAAGTAAGAAAGAAGTAAGAAAGAAGTAAGAAAGAAAGAAGAAAGAAAGAAGAAAGAAAGAAGAAAAAAGAAGATAGAAAGAAGTAAGAAAGAAGTAAGAAAGAAGAAAGAAAGAATTAAGAAAGAAAGAAGTAAGAAAGAAGAAAGAAAGAAGAAAGAAAGAAGAAAGAAAGAAGTAAGAAAGAAGTAAGAAAGAGGTAAGAAAGAAAGAAATAAGAAAGAAGTATGAAAGAAGTAAGAGAGAAAGAAGAAAGAAAGAAGAAAGAAAGAAGAAAGAAAGAAGTTAGAAAGAAGTAAGAAAGAAGTAAGAAAGAAGTAAGAAAGAAGTAAGAAAGAAAAAAGAAAGAAGTAAGAAAGAAGTAAGAAAGAAGTTAAGAAAGAAGTAAGAAAGAAGTAAGAAAGAAAGAAGTAAGAAAGAAGTACGAAAGAAGTAAGAAAGAAAGAAGTAAGAAAGAAGTAAGAAAGTAGTAAGAAAGAAAGAAGAAAGAAAGAAGAAAGAAAGAAGAAAGAAAGAAGAAAAAAGAAGTTAGAAAGAAGTAAGAAAGAAGTAAGAAAGAAGTAAGAAAGAAAGAAGAAAGAAAGAAGTTAGAAAGAAGTAAGAAAGAAATAAGAAAGAAGCTAGATAGAAGTAAGAATTAAGTAAGAAAGAATTAAGAAAGAAGTATGAAAGAATGAAGTAAGAAAGAAGAAAGAAAGATGTAAGAAAGAAGTAAGGAAGAAGTAAGAAAGAATTAAGAAAGAAGAAAGAAAGAAGTAAGAAAGAAGTAAGAAAGAACTAAGAGAGAAAGAAGAAAGAGGTAAGAAAGAAGTAAGAAAGAAGTAAGAAAGAATTAAGAAAGAAGTAAGAAAGAAGGAAGAAAGAAAGAAGTAAGAAAGAAGAAAGAAAGAAGTAAGAAAGAAGTAAGAAAGAAGTAAGAAAGAAAGAAGAATGAAGTAAGAAAGAAGTAAGAAATAAGAAAGAAGGAAGAAAGAAAGAAGTAAGAAAGAAGTACGAAAGAAGTAAGAAAGAAGAAGTAAGAAAGAAGTAAGAAAGAAGTAAGAAAGAAAGAAGAAAGAAAGAAGAAAGAAAGAAGAAAAAAAGAAGTTAGAAAGAAGTAAGAAAGAAGTAAGAAAGAAGTAAGAAAGAAGTTAGAAAGAAGTAAGAAAGAAGTAGGAAAGAAGTAAGAAAGAAGTAAGAAAGAAGTAAGAAAGAAGATAGAAAGAAGTAAGAAAGAAGTAAGAAAGAAGTTAGAAAGAAGTAAGAAAGAAGTAAGAAAGAAGTAAGAAAGAAGGAAAAAAGAAGTAAGAAATAAGTAAGAAAGAGGTAAGAAAGAAGTAAGAAAGAATGAAGTAAGGAAGAAGAAAGAAAGATGTAAGAAAGAAGTAAGGAAGAAGTAAGAAAGAATTAAGAAAGAAGAAAGAAAGAAGTAAGAAAGAAGTATGAAAGAAGAAAGAAAGAAGTAAGAAAGAAGTAAGAAAGAAGTAAGAAAGAAGTAAGAAAGAAAGAAGAAAGAAGTAAGAAAGAAGTAAGAAAGAAGTAAGAAAGAAGTAAGAAAGAAGTAAGAAAGAAGTAAGAAAGAAAGAAGTAAGAAAGAAGTAAGAAAGAAGTAAGAAAGAAGTAAGAAAGAAGTAAGAAAGAAAGAAGAAAGAAGTAAGAAAGAAGTAAGAAAGAAGTGAGAAAGAAGGAAGAAAGAAGTAAGAAAGAAGTAAGAAAGAAGTACGAAAGAAGTAAGAAAGAAAGAAGTAAGAAAGAAGTAAGAAAGAAGTAAGAAAGAAAGAAGAAAGAAAGAAGAAAGAAAGAAGAAAAAAGAAGATAGAAAGAAGTAAGAAAGAAGTAAGAAAGAAGAAAGAAAGAAGTAAGAAAGAAAGAAGTAAGAAAGAAGAAAGAAAGAAGAAAGAAAGAAGAAAGAAAGAAGTAAGAAAGAGGTAAGAAAGAAAGAAATAAGAAAGAAGTATGAAAGAATTAAGAGAGAAAGAAGAAAGAAAGAAGAAAGAAAGAAGAAAGAAAGAAGTTAGAAAGAAGTAAGAAAGAAGTAAGAAAGAAGTAAGAAAGAAAGAAGAAAGAAGTAAGAAAGAAGTAAGAAAGAAGTTAAGAAAGAAGTAAGAAAGAAGTAAGAAAGAAAGAAGTAAGAAAGTACGAAAGAAGTAAGAAAGAAAGAAGTAAGAAAGAAGTAAGAAAGTAGTAAGAAAGAAAGAAGAAAGAAAGAAGAAAGAAAGAAGAAAGAAAGAAGAAAGAAAGAAGTTAGAAAGAATTAAGAAAGAAGTAAGAAAGAAGTAAGAAAGAAGTTAGAAAGAAGTAAGAAAGAAGTAAGAAAGAAGTAAGAAAGAAGTAAGAAAGAAGAAAGAAGCAAGAAAGAAAGAAGTAAGAAAGAAGTAAGAAAGAAGTAAGAAAGAAGTAAGAAAGAAGTAAGAAAGAAGTAAGAAAGAAGTAAGAAAGAAAGAAGAAAGAAGTAAGAAAGAAGTACGAAAGAAGTAAGAATAAAGTAGAAAGAAAGAAGTAAGAAAGAAGTATGAAAGAAGTAAGAAAGAAAGAAGAAAGAAAGAAGAAAGAAAGAAGAAAGAAAGAAGTTAGAAAGAAGTAAGAAAGAAGTAAGAAAGAAGTTAGAAAGAAGTAAGAAAGAAGTAAGAAAGAAGTTAGAAAGAAGTAAGAAAGAAGTAGGAAAGAAGTAAGAAAGAAGTAAGAAAGAAGTAAGAAAGAAGATCGAAAGAAGTAAGAAAGAAGTAAGAAAGAAGTTAGAAAGAAGTAAGAAAGAAGTAAGAAAGAAGTTAGAAAGAAGGAAGAAAGAAGTAAGAAATAAGTAAGAAAGAGGTAAGAAAGAAGTAAGAAAGAATGAAGTAAGGAAGAAGAAAGAAAGATGTAAGAAAGAAGTAAGGAAGAAGTAAGAAAGAATTAAGAAAGAAGAAAGAAAGAAGTAAGAAAGAAGTAAGAAAGAAGAAAGAAAGAAGTAAGAAAGAAGTAAGAAAGAAGTAAGAAAGAAAGAAGAAAGAAGTAAGAAAGAAGTAAGAAAGAAGTAAGAAAGAAGTAAGAAAGAAGTAAGAAAGAAAGAAGTAAGAAAGAAGTAAGAAAGAAGTAAGAAAGAAGTAAGAAAGAAGTAAGAAAGAAAGAAGAAAGAAGTAAGAAAGAAGTAAGAAAGAAGTGAGAAAGAAGGAAGAAAGAAGTAAGAAAGAAGTAAGAAAGAAGTACGAAAGAAGTAAGAAAGAAAGAAGTAAGAAAGAAGTAAGAAAGAAGTAAGAAAGAAAGAAGAAAGAAAGAAGAAAGAAAGAAGAAAAAAGAAGATAGAAAGAAGTAAGAAAGAAGTAAGAAAGAAGAAAGAAAGAATTAAGAAAGAAAGAAGTAAGAAAGAAGAAAGAAAGAAGAAAGAAAGAAGAAAGAAAGAAGAAAGAAAGAAGTAAGAAAGAGGTAAGAAAGAAAGAAATAAGAAAGAAGTATGAAAGAAGTAAGAGAGAAAGAAGAAAGAAAGAAGAAAGAAAGAAGAAAGAAAGAAGTTAGAAAGAAGTAAGAAAGAAGTAAGAAAGAAGTAAGAAAGAAGTAAGAAAGAAAAAAGAAAGAAGTAAGAAAGAAGTAAGAAAGAAGTTAAGAAAGAAGTAAGAAAGAAGTAAGAAAGAAAGAAGTAAGAAAGAAGTACGAAAGAAGTAAGAAAGAAAGAAGTAAGAAAGAAGTAAGAAAGTAGTAAGAAAGAAAGAAGAAAGAAAGAATAAAGAAAGAAGAAAGAAAGAAGAAAAAAGAAGTTAGAAAGAAGTAAGAAAGAAGTAAGAAAGAAGTAAGAAAGAAAGAAGAAAGAAAGAAGAAAGAAAGAGGAAAAAAGAAGATAGAAAGAAGTAAGAAAGAAGTAAGAAAGAAAGAAATAAGAAAGAAGTATGAAAGAAGTAAGAGAGAAAGAAGAAAGAAAGAAGAAAGAAAGAAGAAAGAAAGAAGTTAGAAAGAAGTAAGAAAGAAGTAAGAAAGAAGTAAGAAAGAAGTAAGAAAGAAAGAAGAAAGAAGTAAGAAAGAAGTAAGAAAGAAGTTAAGAAAGAAGTAAGAAAGAAGTAAGAAAGAAAGAAGTAAGAAAGAAGTACGAAAGACGTAAGAAAGAAAGAAGTAAGAAAGAAGTAAGAAAGTAGTAAGAAAGATAGAAGAAAGAAAGAAGAAAGAAAGAAGAAAGAAAGAAGAAAGAAGGAATTAAGAAAGAAGAAAGAAAGAATTAAGAAAGATGTAAGAAAGAAGTAAGAAAGAAGTAAGAAAGAAGTAAGAAAGAAGTAAGAAAGAAAGAAGAAAGAAGTAAGAAAGAAGTACGAAAGAAGTAAGAAAGAAGTAATATAGAAAGAAGTAAGAAAGAAGTAAGAAAGAAGTAAGAAAGAAGTAAGAAAGAAGTAAGAAATAAGTTAGAAAGAAGTAAGAAAGAAATAAGAAAGAAGCTAGATAGAAGTAAGAATTAAGTAAGAAAGAATTAAGAAAGAAGTATGAAAGAATGAAGTAAGAAAGAAGAAAGAAAGATGTAAGAAAGAAGTAAGGAAGAAGTAAGAAAGAATTAAGAAAGAAGAAAGAAAGAAGAAAGAAATAAGAAAGAAAGAAGAAAGAAAGAAGTAAGAAAGAAGTAAGGAAGAAGAAAGAAAGAAGTAAGAAAGGAGTAAGAAAGAAAGAAGAAAGAAGTAAGAAAGAAGTAAGAAAGAAAGAAGTAAGAAAGAAGAAAGAAAGAAGTAAGAAAGAAGTAAGAAAGAAGTAAGAAAGAAGTAAGAAAGAAAGAAGAAAGAAGTAAGAAAGAAGTAAGAAAGAAGTAAGAAATAAGTAAGAAATAAGAAAGAAAGAAAGAAGAAAGAAGTAAGAAAGAAGTAAGAAAGAAGTTAAGAAAGAAGTAAGAAAGAAGTAAGAAAGAAAGAAGTAAGAAAGAAGTACGAAAGAAGTAAGAAAGAAAGAAGTAAGGAAGAAGTAAGAAAGAAGTAAGAAAGAAAGAAGAAAGAAAGAAGAAAGAAAGAAGAAAAAAGAAGTTAGAAAGAAGTAAGAAAGAAGTAAGAAAGAAGTACGAAAGAAGTAAGAAAGAAAGAAGTAAGAAAGAAGTAAGAAAGAAGTAAGAAAGAAAGAAGAAAGAAAGAAGAAAGAAAGAAGAAAAAAGAAGATAGAAAGAAGTAAGAAAGAAGAAAGAAAGAGAGAAGAAAGAAGTAAGAAAGAATTACGAAAGAAGTAAGAAAGAAGTAAGATAGAAAGAAGTAAGAAAGAAGTACAAAAGAAGTAACAAAGAAGGAAGAAAGAAAGAAGTAATAAAGAAGTATGAAAGAAGTAAGAAAGAAAGAAGAAAGAAAGAAGAAAGAAAGAAGAAAGAAAAAAGTTAGAAAGAAGTAAGAAAGAAGTAAGAAAGAAGTAAGAAAGAAGTAAGAAAGAAGTAAGAAAGAAGTTAGAAAGAAGTCAGAAAGAAGTAAGAAAGAAGTAAGAAAGAAGTAAGAAAGAAGTTAGAAAGAAGTATGAAAGAAGTAAGAAATAAGAAAGAAAGAAAAAAGAAAGAAGTAAGAAAGAAGAAAGAAGAAAGAAAGAAGTAAGAAAGAAGTAAGAAAGAAGTAAGAAAGAAGAAAGATAGAAGAAAGAAAGAAGTAAGAAAGAAGTAAGAAAGAAGTATGAAAGAAGTAAGAAATAAGTAAGAAAAAAGTAAAAAAAGAAGTAAGAAAGAAAGAAGAAAGAAGTAAGAAAGAAGTACGAAAGAAATAAGAAAGAAGGAAGAAAGAAAGAAGTAAGAAAGAAGTACGAAAGAAGTAAGAAAGAAGAAGTAAGAAAGAAGTAAGAAAGAAGTAAGAAAGAAAGAAGAAAGAAAGAAGAAAGAAAGACGAAAAAAAGAAGTTAGAAAGAAGTAAGAAAGAAGTAGGAAAGAAGTAAGAAAGAAGTAAGAAAGAAGTAAGAAAGAAGATAGAAAGAAGTAAGAAAGAAGTAAGAAAGAAGTTAGAAAGAAGTAAGAAAGAAGTAAGAAAGAAGTAAGAAAGAAGGAAAAAAGAAGTAAGAAATAAGTAAGAAAGAGGTAAGAAAGAAGTAAGAAAGAATGAAGTAAGGAAGAAGAAAGAAAGATGTAAGAAATAAGTAAGGAAGAAGTAAGAAAGAATTAAGAAAGAAGAAAGAAAGAAGTAAGAAAGAAGTATGAAAGAAGAAAGAAAGAAGTAAGAAAGAAGTAAGAAAGAAGTAAGAAAGAAGTAAGAAAGAAAGAAGAAAGAAGTAAGAAAGAAGTAAGAAAGAAGTAAGAAAGAAGTAAGAAAGAAGTAAGAAAGAAGTAAGAAAGAAAGAAGTAAGAAAGAAGTAAGAAAGAAGTAAGAAAGAAGTAAGAAAGAAGTAAGAAAGAAAGAAGAAAGAAGTAAGAAAGAAGTAAGAAAGAAGTGAGAAAGAAGGAAGAAAGAAGTAAGAAAGAAGTAAGAAAGAAGTACGAAAGAAGTAAGAAAGAAAGAAGTAAGAAAGAAGTAAGAAAGAAGTAAGAAAGAAAGAAGAAAGAAAGAAGAAAGAAAGAAGAAAAAAGAAGATAGAAAGAAGTAAGAAAGAAGTAAGAAAGAAGAAAGAAAGAAGTAAGAAAGAAAGAAGTAAGAAAGAAGAAAGAAAGAAGAAAGAAAGAAGAAAGAAAGAAGTAAGAAAGAGGTAAGAAAGAAAGAAATAAGAAAGAAGTATGAAAGAATTAAGAGAGAAAGAAGAAAGAAAGAAGAAAGAAAGAAGAAAGAAAGAAGTTAGAAAGAAGTAAGAAAGAAGTAAGAAAGAAGTAAGAAAGAAAGAAGAAAGAAGTAAGAAAGAAGTAAGAAAGAAGTTAAGAAAGAAGTAAGAAAGAAGTAAGAAAGAAAGAAGTAAGAAAGTACGAAAGAAGTAAGAAAGAAAGAAGTAAGAAAGAAGTAAGAAAGTAGTAAGAAAGAAAGAAGAAAGAAAGAAGAAAGAAAGAAGAAAGAAAGAAGAAAGAAAGAAGTTAGAAAGAATTAAGAAAGAAGTAAGAAAGAAGTAAGAAAGAAGTTAGAAAGAAGTAAGAAAGAAGTAAGAAAGAAGTTAGAAAGAAGTAAGAAAGAAGTAAAAAAGAAGTAAGAAAGAAGTAAGAAGGAGTAAGAAAGAAGTAAGAAAGAAATAAGAAAGAAAGAAGAAAGAAGTAAGAAAGAAGTAAGAAAGAAGAAAGAAAGAAGTAAGAAAGAAGAAAGAAAGAAGTAAGAAAGAAGTAAGAAAGAAGTAAGAAAGAAGTAAGAAAGAAAGAAGAAATAAAGAAGAAAGAAGGAAGTTAGAAAGAAGAAAGAAAGAAGTAAGAAAGAAGTTAGAAAGAAGTAAGAAAGAAGTAATGAAGAAGTTAGAAAGAAGTAAGAAATAAGTAAGAAAGAAAGAAGTAAGAAAGAAGAAAGAAAGAAGTAAGAAATAAGAAAGAAAGAAGTAAGAAAGAAGTAAGAAAGAAGAAAGAAAGAAGTAAGAAAGAAAGAAGTAAGAAAGGAAGAAGTAACATAGAAGAAAGAAAGAAGAAAGAAAGAAGTAAGAAAGAAGTAAGAAAGAAGTAAGAAAGAAGTAAGAAAGAAGTAAGAAAGAAGTAAGAAAGAAAGAAGCAAGAAAGAAGAAACAAAGAAGTAAGAAAGAAGTAAGAAAGAAGTAAGAAAGAAGTAAGAAAGAAGAAAGAAAGAAGTAAGAAAGAAGAAAGAAAGAAGAAAGAAAGAAGTAAGAAAGAAGTAAGAAAGAAGAAAGAAAGAAGTAACAAAGAAGTAAGAAAGAAGTAAGAAAGAAGTAAGAAAGAAAGAAGTAAGAAAGAAGTACGAAAGAAGTAATAAAGAAGTAATAAAGAAAGAAGTAAGAAAGAAGTAAGAAAGAAGTAAGAAAGAAGTAAGAAAGAAGTAAGAAAGAAGATAGAAAGAATTAAGAAAGAAGAAAGAAAGAAGTAAGAAAGAAGTAAGAAAGAAGTAAGAGAGAAAGAAGAATGAGGTAAGAAAGAAGTAAGAAAGAAGTAAGAAAGAATTAAGAAAGAAGTAAGAAAGAAGTAAGAAAGAAAGAAGTAAGAAAGAAGAAAGAAAGAAGTAAGAAAGAAGTAAGAAAGAAGTAAGAAAGAAAGAAGAAAGAAGTAAGAAAGAAGTAAGAAAGAAGTAAGAAAGAAGAAAGAAGCAAGAAAGAAAGAAGTAAGAAAGAAGTACGAAAGAAGTAAGAAAGAAGAAGTAAGAAAGAAGTAAGAAAGAAGTAAGAAAGAAAGAAGAAAGAAAGAAGAAAGAAAGAAGAAAAAAAGAAGTTAGAAAGAAGTAAGAAAGAAGTAAGAAAGAAAGAAAAAGAAAGAAGAAAGAAAGAAGAAAGAAGTAAGAAAGAAGTAAGAAAGAAGTAAGAAAGAAGAAAGAAGCAAGAAAGAAAGAAGTAAGAAAGAAGTAAGAAAGAAGTAAGAAAGAAGTAAGAAAGAAGTAAGAAAGAAGTAAGAAAGAAGTAAGAAAGAAAGAAGAAAGAAGTAAGAAAGAAGTACGAAAGAAGTAAGAATAAAGTAGAAAGAAAGAAGTAAGAAAGAAGTATGAAAGAAGTAAGAAAGAAAGAAGAAAGAAAGAAGAAAGAAAGAAGAAAGAAAGAAGTTAGAAAGAAGTAAGAAAGAAGTAAGAAAGAAGTTAGAAAGAAGTAAGAAAGAAGTAAGAAAGAAGTTAGAAAGAAGTAAGAAAGAAGTAGGAAAGAAGTAAGAAAGAAGTAAGAAAGAAGTAAGAAAGAAGATCGAAAGAAGTAAGAAAGAAGTAAGAAAGAAGTTAGAAAGAAGTAAGAAAGAAGTAAGAAAGAAGTTAGAAAGAAGGAAGAAAGAAGTAAGAAATAAGTAAGAAAGAGGTAAGAAAGAAGTAAGAAAGAATGAAGTAAGGAAGAAGAAAGAAAGATGTAAGAAAGAAGTAAGGAAGAAGTAAGAAAGAATTAAGAAAGAAGAAAGAAAGAAGTAAGAAAGAAGTAAGAAAGAAGAAAGAAAGAAGTAAGAAAGAAGTAAGAAAGAAGTAAGAAAGAAAGAAGAAAGAAGTAAGAAAGAAGTAAGAAAGAAGTAAGAAAGAAGTAAGAAAGAAGTAAGAAAGAAAGAAGTAAGAAAGAAGTAAGAAAGAAGTAAGAAAGAAGTAAGAAAGAAGTAAGAAAGAAAGAAGAAAGAAGTAAGAAAGAAGTAAGAAAGAAGTGAGAAAGAAGGAAGAAAGAAGTAAGAAAGAAGTAAGAAAGAAGTACGAAAGAAGTAAGAAAGAAGATAGAAAGAATTAAGAAAGAAGAAAAAAAGAAGTAAGAAAGAAGTAAGAAAGAAGTAAGAGAGAAAGAAGAATGAGGTAAGAAAGAAGTAAGAAAGAAGTAAGAAAGAATTAAGAAAGAAGTAAGAAAGAAGTAAGAAAGAAAGAAGTAAGAAAGAAGAAAGAAAGAAGTAAGAAAGAAGTAAGAAAGAAGTAAGAAAGAAGTAAGAAAGAAAGAAGAAAGAAGTAAGAAAGAAGTAAGAAAGAAGTAAGAAAGAAGAAAGAAGCAAGAAAGAAAGAAGTAAGAAAGAAGTACGAAAGAAGTAAGAAAGAAGAAGTAAGAAAGAAGTAAGAAAGAAGTAAGAAAGAAAGAAGAAAGAAAGAAGAAAGAAAGAAGAAAAAAAGAAGTTAGAAAGAAGTAAGAAAGAAGTAAGAAAGAAAGAAAAAGAAAGAAGAAAGAAAGAAGAAAGAAGTAAGAAAGAAGTAAGAAAGAAGTAAGAAAGAAGAAAGAAGCAAGAAAGAAAGAAGTAAGAAAGAAGTAAGAAAGAAGTAAGAAAGAAGTAAGAAAGAAGTAAGAAAGAAGTAAGAAAGAAGTAAGAAAGAAAGAAGAAAGAAGTAAGAAAGAAGTACGAAAGAAGTAAGAATAAAGTAGAAAGAAAGAAGTAAGAAAGAAGTATGAAAGAAGTAAGAAAGAAAGAAGAAAGAAAGAAGAAAGAAAGAAGAAAGAAAGAAGTTAGAAAGAAGTAAGAAAGAAGTAAGAAAGAAGTTAGAAAGAAGTAAGAAAGAAGTAAGAAAGAAGTTAGAAAGAAGTAAGAAAGAAGTAGGAAAGAAGTAAGAAAGAAGTAAGAAAGAAGTAAGAAAGAAGATCGAAAGAAGTAAGAAAGAAGTAAGAAAGAAGTTAGAAAGAAGTAAGAAAGAAGTAAGAAAGAAGTTAGAAAGAAGGAAGAAAGAAGTAAGAAATAAGTAAGAAAGAGGTAAGAAAGAAGTAAGAAAGAATGAAGTAAGGAAGAAGAAAGAAAGATGTAAGAAAGAAGTAAGGAAGAAGTAAGAAAGAATTAAGAAAGAAGAAAGAAAGAAGTAAGAAAGAAGTAAGAAAGAAGAAAGAAAGAAGTAAGAAAGAAGTAAGAAAGAAGTAAGAAAGAAAGAAGAAAGAAGTAAGAAAGAAGTAAGAAAGAAGTAAGAAAGAAGTAAGAAAGAAGTAAGAAAGAAAGAAGTAAGAAAGAAGTAAGAAAGAAGTAAGAAAGAAGTAAGAAAGAAGTAAGAAAGAAAGAAGAAAGAAGTAAGAAAGAAGTAAGAAAGAAGTGAGAAAGAAGGAAGAAAGAAGTAAGAAAGAAGTAAGAAAGAAGTACGAAAGAAGTAAGAAAGAAAGAAGTAAGAAAGAAGTAAGAAAGAAGTAAGAAAGAAAGAAGAAAGAAAGAAGAAAGAAAGAAGAAAAAAGAAGATAGAAAGAAGTAAGAAAGAAGTAAGAAAGAAGAAAGAAAGAATTAAGAAAGAAAGAAGTAAGAAAGAAGAAAGAAAGAAGAAAGAAAGAAGAAAGAAAGAAGAAAGAAAGAAGTAAGAAAGAGGTAAGAAAGAAAGAAATAAGAAAGAAGTATGAAAGAAGTAAGAGAGAAAGAAGAAAGAAAGAAGAAAGAAAGAAGAAAGAAAGAAGTTAGAAAGAAGTAAGAAAGAAGTAAGAAAGAAGTAAGAAAGAAGTAAGAAAGAAAAAAGAAAGAAGTAAGAAAGAAGTAAGAAAGAAGTTAAGAAAGAAGTAAGAAAGAAGTAAGAAAGAAAGAAGTAAGAAAGAAGTACGAAAGAAGTAAGAAAGAAAGAAGTAAGAAAGAAGTAAGAAAGTAGTAAGAAAGAAAGAAGAAAGAAAGAAGAAAGAAAGAAGAAAGAAAGAAGAAAAAAGAAGTTAGAAAGAAGTAAGAAAGAAGTAAGAAAGAAGTAAGAAAGAAAGAAGAAAGAAAGAAGAAAGAAAGAAGTTAGAAAGAAGTAAGAAAGAAATAAGAAAGAAGCTAGATAGAAGTAAGAATTAAGTAAGAAAGAATTAAGAAAGAAGTATGAAAGAATGAAGTAAGAAAGAAGAAAGAAAGATTTAAGAAAGAAGTAAGGAAGAAGTAAGAAAGAATTAAGAAAGAAGAAAGAAAGAAGTAAGAAAGAAGTAAGAAAGAACTAAGAGAGAAAGAAGAAAGAGGTAAGAAAGAAGGAAGAAAGAAGTAAGAAAGAATTAAGAAAGAAGTAAGAAAGAAGGAAGAAAGAAAGAAGTAAGAAAGAAGAAAGAAAGAAGTAAGAAAGAAGTAAGAAAGAAGTAAGAAAGAAAGAAGAATGAAGTAAGAAAGAAGTAAGAAATAAGAAAGAAGGAAGAAAGAAAGAAGTAAGAAAGAAGTACGAAAGAAGTAAGAAAGAAGAAGTAAGAAAGAAGTAAGAAAGAAGTAAGAAAGAAAGAAGAAAGAAAGAAGAAAGAAAGAAGAAAAAAAGAAGTTAGAAAGAAGTAAGAAAGAAGTAAGAAAGAAGTAAGAAAGAAGTTAGAAAGAAGTAAGAAAGAAGTAGGAAAGAAGTAAGAAAGAAGTAAGAAAGAAGTAAGAAAGAAGATAGAAAGAAGTAAGAAAGAAGTAAGAAAGAAGTTAGAAAGAAGTAAGAAAGAAGTAAGAAAGAAGTAAGAAAGAAGGAAAAAAGAAGTAAGAAATAAGTAAGAAAGAGGTAAGAAAGAAGTAAGAAAGAATGAAGTAAGGAAGAAGAAAGAAAGATGTAAGAAAGAAGTAAGGAAGAAGTAAGAAAGAATTAAGAAAGAAGAAAGAAAGAAGTAAGAAAGAAGTATGAAAGAAGAAAGAAAGAAGTAAGAAAGAAGTAAGAAAGAAGTAAGAAAGAAGTAAGAAAGAAAGAAGAAAGAAGTAAGAAAGAAGTAAGAAAGAAGTAAGAAAGAAGTAAGAAAGAAGTAAGAAAGAAGTAAGAAAGAAAGAAGTAAGAAAGAAGTAAGAAAGAAGTAAGAAAGAAGTAAGAAAGAAGTAAGAAAGAAAGAAGAAAGAAGTAAGAAAGAAGTAAGAAAGAAGTGAGAAAGAAGGAAGAAAGAAGTAAGAAAGAAGTAAGAAAGAAGTACGAAAGAAGTAAGAAAGAAAGAAGTAAGAAAGAAGTAAGAAAGAAGTAAGAAAGAAAGAAGAAAGAAAGAAGAAAGAAAGAAGAAAAAAGAAGATAGAAAGAAGTAAGAAAGAAGTAAGAAAGAAGAAAGAAAGAAGTAAGAAAGAAAGAAGTAAGAAAGAAGAAAGAAAGAAGAAAGAAAGAAGAAAGAAAGAAGTAAGAAAGAGGTAAGAAAGAAAGAAATAAGAAAGAAGTATGAAAGAATTAAGAGAGAAAGAAGAAAGAAAGAAGAAAGAAAGAAGAAAGAAAGAAGTTAGAAAGAAGTAAGAAAGAAGTAAGAAAGAAGTAAGAAAGAAAGAAGAAAGAAGTAAGAAAGAAGTAAGAAAGAAGTTAAGAAAGAAGTAAGAAAGAAGTAAGAAAGAAAGAAGTAAGAAAGTACGAAAGAAGTAAGAAAGAAAGAAGTAAGAAAGAAGTAAGAAAGTAGTAAGAAAGAAAGAAGAAAGAAAGAAGAAAGAAAGAAGAAAGAAAGAAGAAAGAAAGAAGTTAGAAAGAATTAAGAAAGAAGTAAGAAAGAAGTAAGAAAGAAGTTAGAAAGAAGTAAGAAAGAAGTAAGAAAGAAGTAAGAAAGAAGTAAGAAAGAAGAAAGAAGCAAGAAAGAAAGAAGTAAGAAAGAAGTAAGAAAGAAGTAAGAAAGAAGTAAGAAAGAAGTAAGAAAGAAGTAAGAAAGAAAGAAGAAAGAAGTAAGAAAGAAGTACGAAAGAAGTAAGAATAAAGTAGAAAGAAAGAAGTAAGAAAGAAGTATGAAAGAAGTAAGAAAGAAAGAAGAAAGAAAGAAGAAAGAAAGAAGAAAGAAAGAAGTTAGAAAGAAGTAAGAAAGAAGTAAGAAAGAAGTTAGAAAGAAGTAAGAAAGAAGTAAGAAAGAAGTTAGAAAGAAGTAAGAAAGAAGTAGGAAAGAAGTAAGAAAGAAGTAAGAAAGAAGTAAGAAAGAAGATCGAAAGAAGTAAGAAAGAAGTAAGAAAGAAGTTAGAAAGAAGTAAGAAAGAAGTAAGAAAGAAGTTAGAAAGAAGGAAGAAAGAAGTAAGAAATAAGTAAGAAAGAGGTAAGAAAGAAGTAAGAAAGAATGAAGTAAGGAAGAAGAAAGAAAGATGTAAGAAAGAAGTAAGGAAGAAGTAAGAAAGAATTAAGAAAGAAGAAAGAAAGAAGTAAGAAAGAAGTAAGAAAGAAGAAAGAAAGAAGTAAGAAAGAAGTAAGAAAGAAGTAAGAAAGAAAGAAGAAAGAAGTAAGAAAGAAGTAAGAAAGAAGTAAGAAAGAAGTAAGAAAGAAGTAAGAAAGAAAGAAGTAAGAAAGAAGTAAGAAAGAAGTAAGAAAGAAGTAAGAAAGAAGTAAGAAAGAAAGAAGAAAGAAGTAAGAAAGAAGTAAGAAAGAAGTGAGAAAGAAGGAAGAAAGAAGTAAGAAAGAAGTAAGAAAGAAGTACGAAAGAAGTAAGAAAGAAAGAAGTAAGAAAGAAGTAAGAAAGAAGTAAGAAAGAAAGAAGAAAGAAAGAAGAAAGAAAGAAGAAAAAAGAAGATAGAAAGAAGTAAGAAAGAAGTAAGAAAGAAGAAAGAAAGAATTAAGAAAGAAAGAAGTAAGAAAGAAGAAAGAAAGAAGAAAGAAAGAAGAAAGAAAGAAGAAAGAAAGAAGTAAGAAAGAGGTAAGAAAGAAAGAAATAAGAAAGAAGTATGAAAGAAGTAAGAGAGAAAGAAGAAAGAAAGAAGAAAGAAAGAAGAAAGAAAGAAGTTAGAAAGAAGTAAGAAAGAAGTAAGAAAGAAGTAAGAAAGAAGTAAGAAAGAAAAAAGAAAGAAGTAAGAAAGAAGTAAGAAAGAAGTTAAGAAAGAAGTAAGAAAGAAGTAAGAAAGAAAGAAGTAAGAAAGAAGTACGAAAGAAGTAAGAAAGAAAGAAGTAAGAAAGAAGTAAGAAAGTAGTAAGAAAGAAAGAAGAAAGAAAGAAGAAAGAAAGAAGAAAGAAAGAAGAAAAAAGAAGTTAGAAAGAAGTAAGAAAGAAGTAAGAAAGAAGTAAGAAAGAAAGAAGAAAGAAAGAAGAAAGAAAGAGGAAAAAAGAAGATAGAAAGAAGTAAGAAAGAAGTAAGAAAGAAAGAAATAAGAAAGAAGTATGAAAGAAGTAAGAGAGAAAGAAGAAAGAAAGAAGAAAGAAAGAAGAAAGAAAGAAGTTAGAAAGAAGTAAGAAAGAAGTAAGAAAGAAGTAAGAAAGAAGTAAGAAAGAAAGAAGAAAGAAGTAAGAAAGAAGTAAGAAAGAAGTTAAGAAAGAAGTAAGAAAGAAGTAAGAAAGAAAGAAGTAAGAAAGAAGTACGAAAGACGTAAGAAAGAAAGAAGTAAGAAAGAAGTAAGAAAGTAGTAAGAAAGATAGAAGAAAGAAAGAAGAAAGAAAGAAGAAAGAAAGAAGAAAGAAGGAATTAAGAAAGAAGAAAGAAAGAATTAAGAAAGATGTAAGAAAGAAGTAAGAAAGAAGTAAGAAAGAAGTAAGAAAGAAGTAAGAAAGAAAGAAGAAAGAAGTAAGAAAGAAGTACGAAAGAAGTAAGAAAGAAGTAATATAGAAAGAAGTAAGAAAGAAGTAAGAAAGAAGTAAGAAAGAAGTAAGAAAGAAGTAAGAAAGAAGTTAGAAAGAAGTAAGAAAGAAATAAGAAAGAAGCTAGATAGAAGTAAGAATTAAGTAAGAAAGAATTAAGAAAGAAGTATGAAAGAATGAAGTAAGAAAGAAGAAAGAAAGATGTAAGAAAGAAGTAAGGAAGAAGTAAGAAAGAATTAAGAAAGAAGAAAGAAAGAAGAAAGAAATAAGAAAGAAAGAAGAAAGAAAGAAGTAAGAAAGAAGTAAGGAAGAAGAAAGAAAGAAGTAAGAAAGGAGTAAGAAAGAAAGAAGAAAGAAGTAAGAAAGAAGTAAGAAAGAAAGAAGTAAGAAAGAAGAAAGAAAGAAGTAAGAAAGAAGTAAGAAAGAAGTAAGAAAGAAGTAAGAAAGAAAGAAGAAAGAAGTAAGAAAGAAGTAAGAAAGAAGTAAGAAATAAGTAAGAAATAAGAAAGAAAGAAAGAAGAAAGAAGTAAGAAAGAAGTAAGAAAGAAGTTAAGAAAGAAGTAAGAAAGAAGTAAGAAAGAAAGAAGTAAGAAAGAAGTACGAAAGAAGTAAGAAAGAAAGAAGTAAGGAAGAAGTAAGAAAGAAGTAAGAAAGAAAGAAGAAAGAAAGAAGAAAGAAAGAAGAAAAAAGAAGTTAGAAAGAAGTAAGAAAGAAGTAAGAAAGAAGTACGAAAGAAGTAAGAAAGAAAGAAGTAAGAAAGAAGTAAGAAAGAAGTAAGAAAGAAAGAAGAAAGAAAGAAGAAAGAAAGAAGAAAAAAGAAGATAGAAAGAAGTAAGAAAGAAGAAAGAAAGAGAGAAGAAAGAAGTAAGAAAGAATTACGAAAGAAGTAAGAAAGAAGTAAGATAGAAAGAAGTAAGAAAGAAGTACAAAAGAAGTAACAAAGAAGGAAGAAAGAAAGAAGTAATAAAGAAGTATGAAAGAAGTAAGAAAGAAAGAAGAAAGAAAGAAGAAAGAAAGAAGAAAGAAAAAAGTTAGAAAGAAGTAAGAAAGAAGTAAGAAAGAAGTAAGAAAGAAGTAAGAAAGAAGTAAGAAAGAAGTTAGAAAGAAGTCAGAAAGAAGTAAGAAAGAAGTAAGAAAGAAGTAAGAAAGAAGTTAGAAAGAAGTATGAAAGAAGTAAGAAATAAGAAAGAAAGAAAAAAGAAAGAAGTAAGAAAGAAGAAAGAAGAAAGAAAGAAGTAAGAAAGAAGTAAGAAAGAAGTAAGAAAGAAGAAAGATAGAAGAAAGAAAGAAGTAAGAAAGAAGTAAGAAAGAAGTATGAAAGAAGTAAGAAATAAGTAAGAAAAAAGTAAAAAAAGAAGTAAGAAAGAAAGAAGAAAGAAGTAAGAAAGAAGTACGAAAGAAGTAAGAAAGAGGTAAGAAAGAATGAAGTAAGAAAGAAGTATGAAAGAAGTAAGAGAGAAAGAAGAAAGAAAGAAGAAAGAAAGAAGAAAGAAAAAGTTAGAAAGAAGTAAGAAAGAAGTAAGAAAGAAGTAAGAAAGAAGTTAGAAAGAAGTAAGAAAGAAGTAAGAAAGAAGTTAGAAAGAAGTAAGAAAGAAGTAAAAAAGAAGTAAGAAAGAAGTAAGAAAGAAAGAAGTAAGAGAGAATTAAGAAAGAAGTAAGAAAGAAGTAAGAAAGAAAGAAGAAAGAAAGAAGAAAGAGAGAAGAAAGAGAGAAGAAAGAAAGAAAGAAGTAAGAGAGAAGTAAGAAAGAAGTAAGAAAGAACAAATAAAGAAGTAAGAAAGAAGAAAGAAAGAAGAAAGAAAGAAGAAAGAAAGAAGTAAGAAAGAAGTAAGAAAGAAGTAAGAAAGAAGAAAGATAGAAGAAAGAAAGAAGAAAGAAAGAAGTAAGAAAGATGTAAGAAAGAAGTAAGAAAGAAGTAAGAAAAAAGTAAAAGAAGAAGTATGAAAGAAAGAAGAAAGAAGTAAGAAAGAAGTATGAAAGAAGTAAGAGAGAAAGAAGAAAGAAAGAAGAAAGAAAGAAGAAAGAAAGAAGAAAGAAAGAAGTAAGAAAAAAGAAAGAAAGAATAAAGAAAGAAGTAAGAAAGAAGTAAGAAAGAAGAAAGAAAGAAGAAAGAAGAAAGAAAGATGTAAGAAAGAAGTAAGAAAGAAGTAAGAAAGAAGTAAGAAAGAAGTAAGAAAGAAGTAAGAAAGAAGTAAGAATGAAGTAAGAAAGAAGTTATAAAGAAGTAAGAAAGAAGTAAAAAAGAAGTAAGAAAGAAGTAAGAAGGAGTAAGAAAGAAGTAAGAAAGAAGTAAGAAAGAAAGAAGAAAGAAGTAAGAAAGAAGTAAAAAAGAAGAAAGAAAGAAGTAAGAAAGAAGAAAGAAAGAAGTAAGAAAGAAGTAAGAAAGAAGTAAGAAAGAAGTAAGAAAGAAAGAAGAAAGAAAGAAGTAAGAAAGAAGAAAGAAAGAAGTAAGAAAGAAGTTATAAAGAAGTAAGAAAGAAGTAAGAAAGAATTAGAAAGAAGTAAGAATGAAGTAAGAAAGAAGTTAGAAAGAAGTAAGAAAGAAGTAAAAAAGAAGCAAGAAAGAAGTAAGAAGGAGTAAGAAAGAAGTAAGAAAGAAGTAAGAAAGAAAGAAGAAAGAAGTAAGAAAGAAGTAAGAAAGAAGAAAGAAAGAAGTAAGAAAGAAGAAAGAAAGAAGCAAGAAAGAAGTAAGAAAGAAGTAAGAAAGAAGTAAGAAAGAAAGAAGAAAGAATGAAGAAAGAAAGAAGAAAAAAGGAGTTAGAAAGAAGTAAGAAAGAAGAAAGAAAGAAGTAAGAAAGAAGTTATAAAGAAGTAAGAAAGAAGTAAGAAAGAATTAGAAAGAAGTAAGAATGAAGTAAGAAAGAAGTTAGAAAGAAGTAAGAAAGAAGTAAAAAAGAAGCAAGAAAGAAGTAAGAAGGAGTAAGAAAGAAGTAAGAAAGAAGTTAAGAAAGAAAGAAGAAAGAAGTAAGAAAGAAGTAAGAAAGAAGAAAGAATGAAGTAAGAAAGAAGAAAGAAAGAAGCAAGAAAGAAGTAAGAAAGAAGTAAGAAAGAAGTAAGAAAGAAAGAAGAAAGAATGAAGAAAGAAAGAAGAAAAAAGGAGTTAGAAAGAAGTAAGAAAGAAGAAAGAAAGAAGTAAGAAAGAAGTAAGAAATAAAGAAGTAAGATAGAAGAAAGAAAGAAGAAAGAAAGAAGTAAGAAAAAGTAAGAAAGAAGTAAGAAAGAAGAAACAAAGAAGTTAGAAAGAAGTAAGAAAGAAGTAACAATGGAGTTAGAAAGAAGTAAGAAAGAAGTAAAAAAGAAGGAAGAAAGAAGTAAGAAAGAAAGAAGTAAGAAAGAATTAAGAAAGAAGTAAGAAAGAAGTAAGAAAGAAAGAAGAAAGAAAGAAGAAAGAGAGAAGAAAGAGAGAAGAAAGAAAGAAGAAAGAAAGAAGTAAGAGAGAAGTAAGAAAGAAGTAAGAAAGAAAGAAGTAAGACAGAAGAAAGAAAGAAGAAAGAAAGAAGTAAGAAAGAATAAGAAAGAAGAAAGAAAGAATTAAGAAAGAAGAAAGAAAGAAGTAAGAAAGATGTAAAAAAGAAGTAAGAAAGAAGTAAGAAAGAAGTAAGAAAGAAAGAAGAAAGAAAGAAGAAAGCAAGAAGAAAAAAGAAGTTAGAAAGAAGTAAGAAAGAAGTAAGAAAGAAGTAAGAAAGAAGTAAGAAAGAATTAAGAAAGAAAGAAGTAAGAAAGAAGAAAGAAAGAAGAAAGAAAGAAGTAAGAAAGAAGTAAGAAAGAAGTAAGAAAGAAGTAATAAAGAAGGAAGTAAGAAAGAAGTAAGAAAGAAGTAAGAAAGAAAGAAGAAAGAAAGAAGAAAGAAAGAAGAAAAAAGAAGTTAGAAAGAAGTAAGAAAGAAGTAAGAAAGAAGTAAGAAAGAAAGAAGTAAGAAAGAAGTAAGAAAGAAGAAAGAAAGAATTAAGAAAGAAGAAAGAAAGAAGTAAGAAAGAAGTAAGAAAGAAATAAGAGAGAAAGAAGAAAGAGGTAAGAAAGAAGTAAGAAAGAAGTAAGAAAGAATTAAGAAAGAAGTAAGAAAGAAGTAAGAAAGAAAGAAGTAAGAAAGAAGAAAGAAAGAAGTAAGAAAGAAGTAAGAAAGAAGTAAGAAAGAAGTAAGAAAGAAAGAAGAAAGAAGTAAGAAAGAAGTAAGAAAGAAGTAAGAAAGAAGAAAGAAGTAAGAAAGAAAGAAGTAAGAAAGAAGTACGAAAGAAGTAAGAAAGAAGTAAGAAAGAAGTAAGAAAGAAAGAAGAAAGAAAGAAGAAAGAAAGAAGAAAAAAAGAAGTTAGAAAGAAGTAAGAAAGAAGTAAGAAAGAAAGAAAAAGAAAGAAGAAAGAAAGAAGAAAAAAGAAGTAAGAAAGAAGTAAGAAAGAAGTAAGAAAGAAGTAAGAAAGAAGTAAGAAAGAAGTAAGAAAGAAAGAAGAAAGAAGTAAGAAAGAAGTACGAAAGAAGTAAGAATAAAGTAAGAAAGAAAGAAGTAAGAAAGAAGTATGAAAGAAGTAAGAAAGAAAGAAGAAAGAAAGAAGAAAGAAAGAAGAAAGAAAGAAGTTAGAAAGAAGTAAGAAAGAAGTAAGAAAGAAGTTAGAAAGAAGTAAGAAAGAAGTAAGAAAGAAGTTAGAAAGAAGTAAGAAAGAAGTAGGAAAGAAGTAAGAAAGAAGTAAGAAAGAAGTAAGAAAGAAGATAGAAAGAAGTAAGAAAGAAGTAAGAAAGAAGTTAGAAAGAAGTAAGAAAGAAGTAAGAAAGAAGTTAGAAAGAAGGAAGAAAGAAGTAAGAAATAAGTAAGAAAGAGGTAAGAAAGAAGTAAGAAAGAAGTAAGAAAGAAGTAAGAAAGAAAGAAGAAAGAAGTAAGAAAGAAGTAAGAAAGAAGTAAGAAAGAAGTAAGAAAGAAGTAAGAAAGAAGTAAGAAAGAAAGAAGTAAGAAAGAAGTAAGAAAGAAGTAAGAAAGAAGTAAGAAAGAAGTAAGAAAGAAAGAAGAAAGAAGTAAGAAAGAAGTAAGAAAGAAGTGAGAAAGAAGGAAGAAAGAAGTAAGAAAGAAGTAAGAAAGAAGTACGAAAGAAGTAAGAAAGAAAGAAGTAAGAAAGAAGTAAGAAAGAAGTAAGAAAGAAAGAAGAAAGAAAGAAGAAAGAAAGAAGAAAAAAGAAGATAGAAAGAAGTAAGAAAGAAGTAAGAAAGAAGAAAGAAAGAAGTAAGAAAGAAAGAAGTAAGAAAGAAGAAAGAAAGAAGAAAGAAAGAAGAAAGAAAGAAGTAAGAAAGAGGTAAGAAAGAAAGAAATAAGAAAGAAGTATGAAAGAATTAAGAGAGAAAGAAGAAAGAAAGAAGAAAGAAAGAAGAAAGAAAGAAGTTAGAAAGAAGTAAGAAAGAAGTAAGAAAGAAGTAAGAAAGAAAGAAGAAAGAAGTAAGAAAGAAGTAAGATAGAAGTTAAGAAAGAAGTAAGAAAGAAGTAAGAAAGAAAGAAGTAAGAAAGTACGAAAGAAGTAAGAAAGAAAGAAGTAAGAAAGAAGTAAGAAAGTAGTAAGAAAGAAAGAAGAAAGAAAGAAGAAAGAAAGAAGAAAGAAAGAAGAAAGAAAGAAGTTAGAAAGAATTAAGAAAGAAGTAAGAAAGAAGTAAGAAAGAAGTTAGAAAGAAGTAAGAAAGAAGTAAGAAAGAAGTAAGAAAGAAGTAAGAAAGAAGAAAGAAGCAAGAAAGAAAGAAGTAAGAAAGAAGTAAGAAAGAAGTAAGAAAGAAGTAAGAAAGAAGTAAGAAAGAAGTAAGAAAGAAGTAAGAAAGAAAGAAGAAAGAAGTAAGAAAGAAGTACGAAAGAAGTAAGAATAAAGTAGAAAGAAAGAAGTAAGAAAGAAGTATGAAAGAAGTAAGAAAGAAAGAAGAAAGAAAGAAGAAAGAAAGAAGAAAGAAAGAAGTAAGAAAGAAGTTAGAAAGAAGTAAGAAAGAAGTAAGAAAGAAGTTAGAAAGAAGTAAGAAAGAAGTAGGAAAGAAGTAAGAAAGAAGTAAGAAAGAAGTAAGAAAGAAGATCGAAAGAAGTAAGAAAGAAGTAAGAAAGAAGTTAGAAAGAAGTAAGAAAGAAGTAAGAAAGAAGTTAGAAAGAAGGAAGAAAGAAGTAAGAAATAAGTAAGAAAGAGGTAAGAAAGAAGTAAGAAAGAATGAAGTAAGGAAGAAGAAAGAAAGATGTAAGAAAGAAGTAAGGAAGAAGTAAGAAAGAATTAAGAAAGAAGAAAGAAAGAAGTAAGAAAGAAGTAAGAAAGAAGAAAGAAAGAAGTAAGAAAGAAGTAAGAAAGAAGTAAGAAAGAAAGAAGAAAGAAGTAAGAAAGAAGTAAGAAAGAAGTAAGAAAGAAGTAAGAAAGAAGTAAGAAAGAAAGAAGTAAGAAAGAAGTAAGAAAGAAGTAAGAAAGAAGTAAGAAAGAAGTAAGAAAGAAAGAAGAAAGAAGTAAGAAAGAAGTAAGAAAGAAGTGAGAAAGAAGGAAGAAAGAAGTAAGAAAGAAGTAAGAAAGAAGTACGAAAGAAGTAAGAAAGAAAGAAGTAAGAAAGAAGTAAGAAAGAAGTAAGAAAGAAAGAAGAAAGAAAGAAGAAAGAAAGAAGAAAAAAGAAGATAGAAAGAAGTAAGAAAGAAGTAAGAAAGAAGAAAGAAAGAATTAAGAAAGAAAGAAGTAAGAAAGAAGAAAGAAAGAAGAAAGAAAGAAGAAAGAAAGAAGAAAGAAAGAAGTAAGAAAGAGGTAAGAAAGAAAGAAATAAGAAAGAAGTATGAAAGAAGTAAGAGAGAAAGAAGAAAGAAAGAAGAAAGAAAGAAGAAAGAAAGAAGTTAGAAAGAAGTAAGAAAGAAGTAAGAAAGAAGTAAGAAAGAAGTAAGAAAGAAAAAAGAAAGAAGTAAGAAAGAAGTAAGAAAGAAGTTAAGAAAGAAGTAAGAAAGAAGTAAGAAAGAAAGAAGTAAGAAAGAAGTACGAAAGAAGTAAGAAAGAAAGAAGTAAGAAAGAAGTAAGAAAGTAGTAAGAAAGAAAGAAGAAAGAAAGAAGAAAGAAAGAAGAAAGAAAGAAGAAAAAAGAAGTTAGAAAGAAGTAAGAAAGAAGTAAGAAAGAAGTAAGAAAGAAAGAAGAAAGAAAGAAGAAAGAAAGAGGAAAAAATAAGATAGAAAGAAGTAAGAAAGAAGTAAGAAAGAAAGAAATAAGAAAGAAGTATGAAAGAAGTAAGAGAGAAAGAAGAAAGAAAGAAGAAAGAAAGAAGAAAGAAAGAAGTTAGAAAGAAGTAAGAAAGAAGTAAGAAAGAAGTAAGAAAGAAGTAAGAAAGAAAGAAGAAAGAAGTAAGAAAGAAGTAAGAAAGAAGTTAAGAAAGAAGTAAGAAAGAAGTAAGAAAGAAGTTAAGAAAGAAGTAAGAAAGAAGTAAGAAAGAAAGAAGTAAGAAAGAAGTACGAAAGACGTAAGAAAGAAAGAAGTAAGAAAGAAGTAAGAAAGTAGTAAGAAAGATAGAAGAAAGAAAGAAGAAAGAAAGAAGAAAGAAAGAAGAAAGAAGGAATTAAGAAAGAAGAAAGAAAGAATTAAGAAAGATGTAAGAAAGAAGTAAGAAAGAAGTAAGAAAGAAGTAAGAAAGAAGTAAGAAAGAAAGAAGAAAGAAGTAAGAAAGAAGTACGAAAGAAGTAAGAAAGAAGTAATATAGAAAGAAGTAAGAAAGAAGTAAGAAAGAAGTAAGAAAGAAGTAAGAAAGAAGTAAGAAAGAAGTTAGAAAGAAGTAAGAAAGAAATAAGAAAGAAGCTAGATAGAAGTAAGAATTAAGTAAGAAAGAATTAAGAAAGAAGTATGAAAGAATGAAGTAAGAAAGAAGAAAGAAAGATGTAAGAAAGAAGTAAGGAAGAAGTAAGAAAGAATTAAGAAAGAAGAAAGAAAGAAGAAAGAAATAAGAAAGAAAGAAGAAAGAAAGAAGTAAGAAAGAAGTAAGGAAGAAGAAAGAAAGAAGTAAGAAAGGAGTAAGAAAGAAAGAAGAAAGAAGTAAGAAAGAAGTAAGAAAGAAAGAAGTAAGAAAGAAGAAAGAAAGAAGTAAGAAAGAAGTAAGAAAGAAGTAAGAAAGAAGTAAGAAAGAAAGAAGAAAGAAGTAAGAAAGAAGTAAGAAAGAAGTAAGAAATAAGTAAGAAATAAGAAAGAAAGAAAGAAGAAAGAAGTAAGAAAGAAGTAAGAAAGAAGTTAAGAAAGAAGTAAGAAAGAAGTAAGAAAGAAAGAAGTAAGAAAGAAGTACGAAAGAAGTAAGAAAGAAAGAAGTAAGGAAGAAGTAAGAAAGAAGTAAGAAAGAAAGAAGAAAGAAAGAAGAAAGAAAGAAGAAAAAAGAAGTTAGAAAGAAGTAAGAAAGAAGTAAGAAAGAAGTACGAAAGAAGTAAGAAAGAAAGAAGTAAGAAAGAAGTAAGAAAGAAGTAAGAAAGAAAGAAGAAAGAAAGAAGAAAGAAAGAAGAAAAAAGAAGATAGAAAGAAGTAAGAAAGAAGAAAGAAAGAGAGAAGAAAGAAGTAAGAAAGAATTACGAAAGAAGTAAGAAAGAAGTAAGATAGAAAGAAGTAAGAAAGAAGTACAAAAGAAGTAACAAAGAAGGAAGAAAGAAAGAAGTAATAAAGAAGTATGAAAGAAGTAAGAAAGAAAGAAGAAAGAAAGAAGAAAGAAAGAAGAAAGAAAAAAGTTAGAAAGAAGTAAGAAAGAAGTAAGAAAGAAGTAAGAAAGAAGTAAGAAAGAAGTAAGAAAGAAGTTAGAAAGAAGTCAGAAAGAAGTAAGAAAGAAGTAAGAAAGAAGTAAGAAAGAAGTTAGAAAGAAGTATGAAAGAAGTAAGAAATAAGAAAGAAAGAAAAAAGAAAGAAGTAAGAAAGAAGAAAGAAGAAAGAAAGAAGTAAGAAAGAAGTAAGAAAGAAGTAAGAAAGAAGAAAGATAGAAGAAAGAAAGAAGTAAGAAAGAAGTAAGAAAGAAGTATGAAAGAAGTAAGAAATAAGTAAGAAAAAAGTAAAAAAAGAAGTAAGAAAGAAAGAAGAAAGAAGTAAGAAAGAAGTACGAAAGAAGTAAGAAAGAGGTAAGAAAGAATGAAGTAAGAAAGAAGTATGAAAGAAGTAAGAGAGAAAGAAGAAAGAAAGAAGAAAGAAAGAAGAAAGAAAAAGTTAGAAAGAAGTAAGAAAGAAGTAAGAAAGAAGTAAGAAAGAAGTTAGAAAGAAGTAAGAAAGAAGTAAGAAAGAAGTTAGAAAGAAGTAAGAAAGAAGTAAAAAAGAAGTAAGAAAGAAGTAAGAAAGAAAGAAGTAAGAGAGAATTAAGAAAGAAGTAAGAAAGAAGTAAGAAAGAAAGAAGAAAGAAAGAAGAAAGAGAGAAGAAAGAGAGAAGAAAGAAAGAAAGAAGTAAGAGAGAAGTAAGAAAGAAGTAAGAAAGAACAAATAAAGAAGTAAGAAAGAAGAAAGAAAGAAGAAAGAAAGAAGAAAGAAAGAAGTAAGAAAGAAGTAAGAAAGAAGTAAGAAAGAAGAAAGATAGAAGAAAGAAAGAAGAAAGAAAGAAGTAAGAAAGATGTAAGAAAGAAGTAAGAAAGAAGTAAGAAAAAAGTAAAAGAAGAAGTATGAAAGAAAGAAGAAAGAAGTAAGAAAGAAGTATGAAAGAAGTAAGAGAGAAAGAAGAAAGAAAGAAGAAAGAAAGAAGAAAGAAAGAAGAAAGAAAGAAGTAAGAAAAAAGAAAGAAAGAATAAAGAAAGAAGTAAGAAAGAAGTAAGAAAGAAGAAAGAAAGAAGAAAGAAGAAAGAAAGATGTAAGAAAGAAGTAAGAAAGAAGTAAGAAAGAAGTAAGAAAGAAGTAAGAAAGAAGTAAGAAAGAAGTAAGAATGAAGTAAGAAAGAAGTTATAAAGAAGTAAGAAAGAAGTAAAAAAGAAGTAAGAAAGAAGTAAGAAGGAGTAAGAAAGAAGTAAGAAAGAAGTAAGAAAGAAAGAAGAAAGAAGTAAGAAAGAAGTAAAAAAGAAGAAAGAAAGAAGTAAGAAAGAAGAAAGAAAGAAGTAAGAAAGAAGTAAGAAAGAAGTAAGAAAGAAGTAAGAAAGAAAGAAGAAAGAAAGAAGTAAGAAAGAAGAAAGAAAGAAGTAAGAAAGAAGTTATAAAGAAGTAAGAAAGAAGTAAGAAAGAATTAGAAAGAAGTAAGAATGAAGTAAGAAAGAAGTTAGAAAGAAGTAAGAAAGAAGTAAAAAAGAAGCAAGAAAGAAGTAAGAAGGAGTAAGAAAGAAGTAAGAAAGAAGTAAGAAAGAAAGAAGAAAGAAGTAAGAAAGAAGTAAGAAAGAAGAAAGAAAGAAGTAAGAAAGAAGAAAGAAAGAAGCAAGAAAGAAGTAAGAAAGAAGTAAGAAAGAAGTAAGAAAGAAAGAAGAAAGAATGAAGAAAGAAAGAAGAAAAAAGGAGTTAGAAAGAAGTAAGAAAGAAGAAAGAAAGAAGTAAGAAAGAAGTTATAAAGAAGTAAGAAAGAAGTAAGAAAGAATTAGAAAGAAGTAAGAATGAAGTAAGAAAGAAGTTAGAAAGAAGTAAGAAAGAAGTAAAAAAGAAGCAAGAAAGAAGTAAGAAGGAGTAAGAAAGAAGTAAGAAAGAAGTTAAGAAAGAAAGAAGAAAGAAGTAAGAAAGAAGTAAGAAAGAAGAAAGAATGAAGTAAGAAAGAAGAAAGAAAGAAGCAAGAAAGAAGTAAGAAAGAAGTAAGAAAGAAGTAAGAAAGAAAGAAGAAAGAATGAAGAAAGAAAGAAGAAAAAAGGAGTTAGAAAGAAGTAAGAAAGAAGAAAGAAAGAAGTAAGAAAGAAGTAAGAAATAAAGAAGTAAGATAGAAGAAAGAAAGAAGAAAGAAAGAAGTAAGAAAAAGTAAGAAAGAAGTAAGAAAGAAGAAACAAAGAAGTTAGAAAGAAGTAAGAAAGAAGTAACAATGGAGTTAGAAAGAAGTAAGAAAGAAGTAAAAAAGAAGGAAGAAAGAAGTAAGAAAGAAAGAAGTAAGAAAGAATTAAGAAAGAAGTAAGAAAGAAGTAAGAAAGAAAGAAGAAAGAAAGAAGAAAGAGAGAAGAAAGAGAGAAGAAAGAAAGAAGAAAGAAAGAAGTAAGAGAGAAGTAAGAAAGAAGTAAGAAAGAAAGAAGTAAGACAGAAGAAAGAAAGAAGAAAGAAAGAAGTAAGAAAGAATAAGAAAGAAGAAAGAAAGAATTAAGAAAGAAGAAAGAAAGAAGTAAGAAAGATGTAAAAAAGAAGTAAGAAAGAAGTAAGAAAGAAGTAAGAAAGAAAGAAGAAAGAAAGAAGAAAGCAAGAAGAAAAAAGAAGTTAGAAAGAAGTAAGAAAGAAGTAAGAAAGAAGTAAGAAAGAAGTAAGAAAGAATTAAGAAAGAAAGAAGTAAGAAAGAAGAAAGAAAGAAGAAAGAAAGAAGTAAGAAAGAAGTAAGAAAGAAGTAAGAAAGAAGTAATAAAGAAGGAAGTAAGAAAGAAGTAAGAAAGAAGTAAGAAAGAAAGAAGAAAGAAAGAAGAAAGAAAGAAGAAAAAAGAAGTTAGAAAGAAGTAAGAAAGAAGTAAGAAAGAAGTAAGAAAGAAAGAAGTAAGAAAGAAGTAAGAAAGAAGAAAGAAAGAATTAAGAAAGAAGAAAGAAAGAAGTAAGAAAGAAGTAAGAAAGAAATAAGAGAGAAAGAAGAAAGAGGTAAGAAAGAAGTAAGAAAGAAGTAAGAAAGAATTAAGAAAGAAGTAAGAAAGAAGTAAGAAAGAAAGAAGTAAGAAAGAAGAAAGAAAGAAGTAAGAAAGAAGTAAGAAAGAAGTAAGAAAGAAGTAAGAAAGAAAGAAGAAAGAAGTAAGAAAGAAGTAAGAAAGAAGTAAGAAAGAAGAAAGAAGTAAGAAAGAAAGAAGTAAGAAAGAAGTACGAAAGAAGTAAGAAAGAAGTAAGAAAGAAGTAAGAAAGAAAGAAGAAAGAAAGAAGAAAGAAAGAAGAAAAAAAGAAGTTAGAAAGAAGTAAGAAAGAAGTAAGAAAGAAAGAAAAAGAAAGAAGAAAGAAAGAAGAAAAAAGAAGTAAGAAAGAAGTAAGAAAGAAGTAAGAAAGAAGTAAGAAAGAAGTAAGAAAGAAGTAAGAAAGAAAGAAGAAAGAAGTAAGAAAGAAGTACGAAAGAAGTAAGAATAAAGTAAGAAAGAAAGAAGTAAGAAAGAAGTATGAAAGAAGTAAGAAAGAAAGAAGAAAGAAAGAAGAAAGAAAGAAGAAAGAAAGAAGTTAGAAAGAAGTAAGAAAGAAGTAAGAAAGAAGTTAGAAAGAAGTAAGAAAGAAGTAAGAAAGAAGTTAGAAAGAAGTAAGAAAGAAGTAGGAAAGAAGTAAGAAAGAAGTAAGAAAGAAGTAAGAAAGAAGATAGAAAGAAGTAAGAAAGAAGTAAGAAAGAAGTTAGAAAGAAGTAAGAAAGAAGTAAGAAAGAAGTTAGAAAGAAGGAAGAAAGAAGTAAGAAATAAGTAAGAAAGAGGTAAGAAAGAAGTAAGAAAGAAGTAAGAAAGAAGTAAGAAAGAAAGAAGAAAGAAGTAAGAAAGAAGTAAGAAAGAAGTAAGAAAGAAGTAAGAAAGAAGTAAGAAAGAAGTAAGAAAGAAAGAAGTAAGAAAGAAGTAAGAAAGAAGTAAGAAAGAAGTAAGAAAGAAGTAAGAAAGAAAGAAGAAAGAAGTAAGAAAGAAGTAAGAAAGAAGTGAGAAAGAAGGAAGAAAGAAGTAAGAAAGAAGTAAGAAAGAAGTACGAAAGAAGTAAGAAAGAAAGAAGTAAGAAAGAAGTAAGAAAGAAGTAAGAAAGAAAGAAGAAAGAAAGAAGAAAGAAAGAAGAAAAAAGAAGATAGAAAGAAGTAAGAAAGAAGTAAGAAAGAAGAAAGAAAGAAGTAAGAAAGAAAGAAGTAAGAAAGAAGAAAGAAAGAAGAAAGAAAGAAGAAAGAAAGAAGTAAGAAAGAGGTAAGAAAGAAAGAAATAAGAAAGAAGTATGAAAGAATTAAGAGAGAAAGAAGAAAGAAAGAAGAAAGAAAGAAGAAAGAAAGAAGTTAGAAAGAAGTAAGAAAGAAGTAAGAAAGAAGTAAGAAAGAAAGAAGAAAGAAGTAAGAAAGAAGTAAGATAGAAGTTAAGAAAGAAGTAAGAAAGAAGTAAGAAAGAAAGAAGTAAGAAAGTACGAAAGAAGTAAGAAAGAAAGAAGTAAGAAAGAAGTAAGAAAGTAGTAAGAAAGAAAGAAGAAAGAAAGAAGAAAGAAAGAAGAAAGAAAGAAGAAAGAAAGAAGTTAGAAAGAATTAAGAAAGAAGTAAGAAAGAAGTAAGAAAGAAGTTAGAAAGAAGTAAGAAAGAAGTAAGAAAGAAGTAAGAAAGAAGTAAGAAAGAAGAAAGAAGCAAGAAAGAAAGAAGTAAGAAAGAAGTAAGAAAGAAGTAAGAAAGAAGTAAGAAAGAAGTAAGAAAGAAGTAAGAAAGAAGTAAGAAAGAAAGAAGAAAGAAGTAAGAAAGAAGTACGAAAGAAGTAAGAATAAAGTAGAAAGAAAGAAGTAAGAAAGAAGTATGAAAGAAGTAAGAAAGAAAGAAGAAAGAAAGAAGAAAGAAAGAAGAAAGAAAGAAGTTAGAAAGAAGTAAGAAAGAAGTAAGAAAGAAGTTAGAAAGAAGTAAGAAAGAAGTAAGAAAGAAGTTAGAAAGAAGTAAGAAAGAAGTAGGAAAGAAGTAAGAAAGAAGTAAGAAAGAAGTAAGAAAGAAGATCGAAAGAAGTAAGAAAGAAGTAAGAAAGAAGTTAGAAAGAAGTAAGAAAGAAGTAAGAAAGAAGTTAGAAAGAAGGAAGAAAGAAGTAAGAAATAAGTAAGAAAGAGGTAAGAAAGAAGTAAGAAAGAATGAAGTAAGGAAGAAGAAAGAAAGATGTAAGAAAGAAGTAAGGAAGAAGTAAGAAAGAATTAAGAAAGAAGAAAGAAAGAAGTAAGAAAGAAGTAAGAAAGAAGAAAGAAAGAAGTAAGAAAGAAGTAAGAAAGAAGTAAGAAAGAAAGAAGAAAGAAGTAAGAAAGAAGTAAGAAAGAAGTAAGAAAGAAGTAAGAAAGAAGTAAGAAAGAAAGAAGTAAGAAAGAAGTAAGAAAGAAGTAAGAAAGAAGTAAGAAAGAAGTAAGAAAGAAAGAAGAAAGAAGTAAGAAAGAAGTAAGAAAGAAGTGAGAAAGAAGGAAGAAAGAAGTAAGAAAGAAGTAAGAAAGAAGTACGAAAGAAGTAAGAAAGAAAGAAGTAAGAAAGAAGTAAGAAAGAAGTAAGAAAGAAAGAAGAAAGAAAGAAGAAAGAAAGAAGAAAAAAGAAGATAGAAAGAAGTAAGAAAGAAGTAAGAAAGAAGAAAGAAAGAATTAAGAAAGAAAGAAGTAAGAAAGAAGAAAGAAAGAAGAAAGAAAGAAGAAAGAAAGAAGAAAGAAAGAAGTAAGAAAGAGGTAAGAAAGAAAGAAATAAGAAAGAAGTATGAAAGAAGTAAGAGAGAAAGAAGAAAGAAAGAAGAAAGAAAGAAGAAAGAAAGAAGTTAGAAAGAAGTAAGAAAGAAGTAAGAAAGAAGTAAGAAAGAAGTAAGAAAGAAAAAAGAAAGAAGTAAGAAAGAAGTAAGAAAGAAGTTAAGAAAGAAGTAAGAAAGAAGTAAGAAAGAAAGAAGTAAGAAAGAAGTACGAAAGAAGTAAGAAAGAAAGAAGTAAGAAAGAAGTAAGAAAGTAGTAAGAAAGAAAGAAGAAAGAAAGAAGAAAGAAAGAAGAAAGAAAGAAGAAAAAAGAAGTTAGAAAGAAGTAAGAAAGAAGTAAGAAAGAAGTAAGAAAGAAAGAAGAAAGAAAGAAGAAAGAAAGAGGAAAAAATAAGATAGAAAGAAGTAAGAAAGAAGTAAGAAAGAAAGAAATAAGAAAGAAGTATGAAAGAAGTAAGAGAGAAAGAAGAAAGAAAGAAGAAAGAAAGAAGAAAGAAAGAAGTTAGAAAGAAGTAAGAAAGAAGTAAGAAAGAAGTAAGAAAGAAGTAAGAAAGAAAGAAGAAAGAAGTAAGAAAGAAGTAAGAAAGAAGTTAAGAAAGAAGTAAGAAAGAAGTAAGAAAGAAGTTAAGAAAGAAGTAAGAAAGAAGTAAGAAAGAAAGAAGTAAGAAAGAAGTACGAAAGACGTAAGAAAGAAAGAAGTAAGAAAGAAGTAAGAAAGTAGTAAGAAAGATAGAAGAAAGAAAGAAGAAAGAAAGAAGAAAGAAAGAAGAAAGAAGGAATTAAGAAAGAAGAAAGAAAGAATTAAGAAAGATGTAAGAAAGAAGTAAGAAAGAAGTAAGAAAGAAGTAAGAAAGAAGTAAGAAAGAAAGAAGAAAGAAGTAAGAAAGAAGTACGAAAGAAGTAAGAAAGAAGTAATATAGAAAGAAGTAAGAAAGAAGTAAGAAAGAAGTAAGAAAGAAGTAAGAAAGAAGTAAGAAAGAAGTTAGAAAGAAGTAAGAAAGAAATAAGAAAGAAGCTAGATAGAAGTAAGAATTAAGTAAGAAAGAATTAAGAAAGAAGTATGAAAGAATGAAGTAAGAAAGAAGAAAGAAAGATGTAAGAAAGAAGTAAGGAAGAAGTAAGAAAGAATTAAGAAAGAAGAAAGAAAGAAGAAAGAAATAAGAAAGAAAGAAGAAAGAAAGAAGTAAGAAAGAAGTAAGGAAGAAGAAAGAAAGAAGTAAGAAAGGAGTAAGAAAGAAAGAAGAAAGAAGTAAGAAAGAAGTAAGAAAGAAAGAAGTAAGAAAGAAGAAAGAAAGAAGTAAGAAAGAAGTAAGAAAGAAGTAAGAAAGAAGTAAGAAAGAAAGAAGAAAGAAGTAAGAAAGAAGTAAGAAAGAAGTAAGAAATAAGTAAGAAATAAGAAAGAAAGAAAGAAGAAAGAAGTAAGAAAGAAGTAAGAAAGAAGTTAAGAAAGAAGTAAGAAAGAAGTAAGAAAGAAAGAAGTAAGAAAGAAGTACGAAAGAAGTAAGAAAGAAAGAAGTAAGGAAGAAGTAAGAAAGAAGTAAGAAAGAAAGAAGAAAGAAAGAAGAAAGAAAGAAGAAAAAAGAAGTTAGAAAGAAGTAAGAAAGAAGTAAGAAAGAAGTACGAAAGAAGTAAGAAAGAAAGAAGTAAGAAAGAAGTAAGAAAGAAGTAAGAAAGAAAGAAGAAAGAAAGAAGAAAGAAAGAAGAAAAAAGAAGATAGAAAGAAGTAAGAAAGAAGAAAGAAAGAGAGAAGAAAGAAGTAAGAAAGAATTACGAAAGAAGTAAGAAAGAAGTAAGATAGAAAGAAGTAAGAAAGAAGTACAAAAGAAGTAACAAAGAAGGAAGAAAGAAAGAAGTAATAAAGAAGTATGAAAGAAGTAAGAAAGAAAGAAGAAAGAAAGAAGAAAGAAAGAAGAAAGAAAAAAGTTAGAAAGAAGTAAGAAAGAAGTAAGAAAGAAGTAAGAAAGAAGTAAGAAAGAAGTAAGAAAGAAGTTAGAAAGAAGTCAGAAAGAAGTAAGAAAGAAGTAAGAAAGAAGTAAGAAAGAAGTTAGAAAGAAGTATGAAAGAAGTAAGAAATAAGAAAGAAAGAAAAAAGAAAGAAGTAAGAAAGAAGAAAGAAGAAAGAAAGAAGTAAGAAAGAAGTAAGAAAGAAGTAAGAAAGAAGAAAGATAGAAGAAAGAAAGAAGTAAGAAAGAAGTAAGAAAGAAGTATGAAAGAAGTAAGAAATAAGTAAGAAAAAAGTAAAAAAAGAAGTAAGAAAGAAAGAAGAAAGAAGTAAGAAAGAAGTACGAAAGAAGTAAGAAAGAGGTAAGAAAGAATGAAGTAAGAAAGAAGTATGAAAGAAGTAAGAGAGAAAGAAGAAAGAAAGAAGAAAGAAAGAAGAAAGAAAAAGTTAGAAAGAAGTAAGAAAGAAGTAAGAAAGAAGTAAGAAAGAAGTTAGAAAGAAGTAAGAAAGAAGTAAGAAAGAAGTTAGAAAGAAGTAAGAAAGAAGTAAAAAAGAAGTAAGAAAGAAGTAAGAAAGAAAGAAGTAAGAGAGAATTAAGAAAGAAGTAAGAAAGAAGTAAGAAAGAAAGAAGAAAGAAAGAAGAAAGAGAGAAGAAAGAGAGAAGAAAGAAAGAAAGAAGTAAGAGAGAAGTAAGAAAGAAGTAAGAAAGAACAAATAAAGAAGTAAGAAAGAAGAAAGAAAGAAGAAAGAAAGAAGAAAGAAAGAAGTAAGAAAGAAGTAAGAAAGAAGTAAGAAAGAAGAAAGATAGAAGAAAGAAAGAAGAAAGAAAGAAGTAAGAAAGATGTAAGAAAGAAGTAAGAAAGAAGTAAGAAAAAAGTAAAAGAAGAAGTATGAAAGAAAGAAGAAAGAAGTAAGAAAGAAGTATGAAAGAAGTAAGAGAGAAAGAAGAAAGAAAGAAGAAAGAAAGAAGAAAGAAAGAAGAAAGAAAGAAGTAAGAAAAAAGAAAGAAAGAATAAAGAAAGAAGTAAGAAAGAAGTAAGAAAGAAGAAAGAAAGAAGAAAGAAGAAAGAAAGATGTAAGAAAGAAGTAAGAAAGAAGTAAGAAAGAAGTAAGAAAGAAGTAAGAAAGAAGTAAGAAAGAAGTAAGAATGAAGTAAGAAAGAAGTTATAAAGAAGTAAGAAAGAAGTAAAAAAGAAGTAAGAAAGAAGTAAGAAGGAGTAAGAAAGAAGTAAGAAAGAAGTAAGAAAGAAAGAAGAAAGAAGTAAGAAAGAAGTAAAAAAGAAGAAAGAAAGAAGTAAGAAAGAAGAAAGAAAGAAGTAAGAAAGAAGTAAGAAAGAAGTAAGAAAGAAGTAAGAAAGAAAGAAGAAAGAAAGAAGTAAGAAAGAAGAAAGAAAGAAGTAAGAAAGAAGTTATAAAGAAGTAAGAAAGAAGTAAGAAAGAATTAGAAAGAAGTAAGAATGAAGTAAGAAAGAAGTTAGAAAGAAGTAAGAAAGAAGTAAAAAAGAAGCAAGAAAGAAGTAAGAAGGAGTAAGAAAGAAGTAAGAAAGAAGTAAGAAAGAAAGAAGAAAGAAGTAAGAAAGAAGTAAGAAAGAAGAAAGAAAGAAGTAAGAAAGAAGAAAGAAAGAAGCAAGAAAGAAGTAAGAAAGAAGTAAGAAAGAAGTAAGAAAGAAAGAAGAAAGAATGAAGAAAGAAAGAAGAAAAAAGGAGTTAGAAAGAAGTAAGAAAGAAGAAAGAAAGAAGTAAGAAAGAAGTTATAAAGAAGTAAGAAAGAAGTAAGAAAGAATTAGAAAGAAGTAAGAATGAAGTAAGAAAGAAGTTAGAAAGAAGTAAGAAAGAAGTAAAAAAGAAGCAAGAAAGAAGTAAGAAGGAGTAAGAAAGAAGTAAGAAAGAAGTTAAGAAAGAAAGAAGAAAGAAGTAAGAAAGAAGTAAGAAAGAAGAAAGAATGAAGTAAGAAAGAAGAAAGAAAGAAGCAAGAAAGAAGTAAGAAAGAAGTAAGAAAGAAGTAAGAAAGAAAGAAGAAAGAATGAAGAAAGAAAGAAGAAAAAAGGAGTTAGAAAGAAGTAAGAAAGAAGAAAGAAAGAAGTAAGAAAGAAGTAAGAAATAAAGAAGTAAGATAGAAGAAAGAAAGAAGAAAGAAAGAAGTAAGAAAAAGTAAGAAAGAAGTAAGAAAGAAGAAACAAAGAAGTTAGAAAGAAGTAAGAAAGAAGTAACAATGAAGTTAGAAAGAAGTAAGAAAGAAGTAAAAAAGAAGGAAGAAAGAAGTAAGAAAGAAAGAAGTAAGAAAGAATTAAGAAAGAAGTAAGAAAGAAGTAAGAAAGAAAGAAGAAAGAAAGAAGAAAGAGAGAAGAAAGAGAGAAGAAAGAAAGAAGAAAGAAAGAAGTAAGAGAGAAGTAAGAAAGAAGTAAGAAAGAAAGAAGTAAGACAGAAGAAAGAAAGAAGAAAGAAAGAAGTAAGAAAGAATAAGAAAGAAGAAAGAAAGAATTAAGAAAGAAGAAAGAAAGAAGTAAGAAAGATGTAAAAAAGAAGTAAGAAAGAAGTAAGAAAGAAGTAAGAAAGAAAGAAGAAAGAAAGAAGAAAGCAAGAAGAAAAAAGAAGTTAGAAAGAAGTAAGAAAGAAGTAAGAAAGAAGTAAGAAAGAAGTAAGAAAGAATTAAGAAAGAAAGAAGTAAGAAAGAAGAAAGAAAGAAGAAAGAAAGAAGTAAGAAAGAAGTAAGAAAGAAGTAAGAAAGAAGTAATAAAGAAGGAAGTAAGAAAGAAGTAAGAAAGAAGTAAGAAAGAAAGAAGAAAGAAAGAAGAAAGAAAGAAGAAAAAAGAAGTTAGAAAGAAGTAAGAAAGAAGTAAGAAAGAAGTAAGAAAGAAAGAAGTAAGAAAGAAGTAAGAAAGAAGAAAGAAAGAATTAAGAAAGAAGAAAGAAAGAAGTAAGAAAGAAGTAAGAAAGAAATAAGAGAGAAAGAAGAAAGAGGTAAGAAAGAAGTAAGAAAGAAGTAAGAAAGAATTAAGAAAGAAGTAAGAAAGAAGTAAGAAAGAAAGAAGTAAGAAAGAAGAAAGAAAGAAGTAAGAAAGAAGTAAGAAAGAAGTAAGAAAGAAGTAAGAAAGAAAGAAGAAAGAAGTAAGAAAGAAGTAAGAAAGAAGTAAGAAAGAAGAAAGAAGTAAGAAAGAAAGAAGTAAGAAAGAAGTACGAAAGAAGTAAGAAAGAAGTAAGAAAGAAGTAAGAAAGAAAGAAGAAAGAAAGAAGAAAGAAAGAAGAAAAAAAGAAGTTAGAAAGAAGTAAGAAAGAAGTAAGAAAGAAAGAAAAAGAAAGAAGAAAGAAAGAAGAAAAAAGAAGTAAGAAAGAAGTAAGAAAGAAGTAAGAAAGAAGTAAGAAAGAAGTAAGAAAGAAGTAAGAAAGAAAGAAGAAAGAAGTAAGAAAGAAGTACGAAAGAAGTAAGAATAAAGTAAGAAAGAAAGAAGTAAGAAAGAAGTATGAAAGAAGTAAGAAAGAAAGAAGAAAGAAAGAAGAAAGAAAGAAGAAAGAAAGAAGTTAGAAAGAAGTAAGAAAGAAGTAAGAAAGAAGTTAGAAAGAAGTAAGAAAGAAGTAAGAAAGAAGTTAGAAAGAAGTAAGAAAGAAGTAGGAAAGAAGTAAGAAAGAAGTAAGAAAGAAGTAAGAAAGAAGATAGAAAGAAGTAAGAAAGAAGTAAGAAAGAAGTTAGAAAGAAGTAAGAAAGAAGTAAGAAAGAAGTTAGAAAGAAGGAAGAAAGAAGTAAGAAATAAGTAAGAAAGAGGTAAGAAAGAAGTAAGAAAGAATGAAGTAAGGAAGAAGAAAGAAAGATGTAAGAAAGAAGTAAGGAAGAAGTAAGAAAGAATTAAGAAAGAAGAAAGAAAGAAGTAAGAAAGAAGTAAGAAAGAAGAAAGAAAGAAGTAAGAAAGAAGTAAGAAAGAAGTAAGAAAGAAAGAAGTAAGAAAGAAGTAAGAAAGAAGTAAGAAAGAAAGAAGAAAGAAAGAAGAAAGAAAGAAGAAAGAAAGAAGAAAAAAGAAGATAGAATGAAGTAAGAAAGAAGTAAGAAAGAAGAAAGAAAGAAGTAAGAAAGAAGTAAGAAAGAAGTAAGAAAGAAGTAAGAAAGAAGTAAGAAAGAAAGAAGCAAGAAAGAATAAAGAAAGAAGTAAGAAAGAAGTAAGAAAGAAGTAAGAAATAAGTAAGAAAGAAGAAAGAAAGAAGTAAGAAAGAAGAAAGAAAGAAGAAAGAAAGAAGTAAGAAAGAAGTAAGAAAGAAGAAAGAAAGAAGTAACAAAGAAGTAAGAAAGAAGTAAGAAAGAAGTAAGAAAGAAAGAAGTAAGAAAGAAGTACGAAAGAAGTAATAAAGAAGTAATAAAGAAGGAAGTAAGAAAGAAGTAAGAAAGAAGTAAGAAAGAAAGAAGTAAGAAAGAAGTAAGAAAGAAGAAAGAAAGAATTAAGAAAGAAGAAAGAAAGAAGTAAGAAAGAAGTAAGAAAGAAGTAAGAGAGAAAGAAGAAAGAGGTAAGAAATAAGTAAGAAAGAAGTAAGAAAGAATTAAGAAAGAAGTAAGAAAGAAGTAAGAAAGAAAGAAGTAAGAAAGAAGAAAGAAAGAAGTAAGAAAGAAGTAAGAAAGAAGTAAGAAAGAAGTAAGTAAGAAAGAAGAAAGAAGTAAGAAAGAATTAAGAAAGAAGTAAGAAAGAAGAAAGAAGTAAGAAAGAAAGAAGTAAGAAAGAAGTACGAAAGAAGTAAGAAAGAGTAAGTAAGAAAGAAGTAAGAAAGAAGTAAAAAAGAAAGAAGAAATAAAGAAGAAAGAAAGAAGAAAAAAAGAAGTTAGAAAGAAGTAAGAAAGAAGTAAGAAAGAAAGAAAAAGAAAGAAGAAATAAAGAAGAAAAAAGAAGTAAGAAAGAAGTAAGAAAGAAGTAAGAAAGAAAGAAGAAAGAAAGAAGAAAGAAAGAAGAAAAAAGAAGTTAGAAAGAAGTAAGAAAGAAGTAAGAAAGAAGTAAGAAAGAAAGAAGTAAGAAAGAAGTAAGAAAGAAGAAAGAAAGAATTAAGAAAGAAGAAAGAAAGAAGTAAGAAAGAAGTAAGAAAGAAGTAAGAGAGAAAGAAGAAAGAGGTAAGAAAGAAGTAAGAAAGAAGTAAGAAAGAATTAAGAAAGAAGTAAGAAAGAAGTAAGAAAGAAAGAAGTAAGAAAGAAGAAAGAAAGAAGTAAGAAAGAAGTAAGAAAGAAGTAAGAAAGAAGTAAGAAAGAAAGAAGAAAGAAGTAAGAAAGAAGTAAGAAAGAAGTAAGAAAGAAGAAAGAAGTAAGAAAGAAAGAAGTAAGAAAGAAGTACGAAAGAAGTAAGAAAGAAGTAAGAAAGAAGTAAGAAAGAAGTAAGAAAGAAAGAAGAAAGAAAGAAGAAAGAAAGAAGAAAAAAAGAAGTTAGAAAGAAGTAAGAAAGAAGTAAGAAAGAAAGAAAAAGAAAGAAGAAAGAAAGAAGAAAAAAGAAGTAAGAAAGAAGTAAGAAAGAAGTAAGAAAGAAGTAAGAAAGAAGTAAGAAAGAAGTAAGAAAGAAGTAAGAAAGAAGTAAGAAAGAAAGAAGAAAGAAGTAAGAAAGAAGTACGAAAGAAGTAAGAATAAAGTAAGAAAGAAAGAAGTAAGAAAGAAGTATGAAAGAAGTAAGAAAGAAAGAAGAAAGAAAGAAGAAAGAAAGAAGTTAGAAAGAAGTAAGAAAGAAGTAAGAAAGAAGTTAGAAGGAAGTAAGAAAGAAGTAAGAAAGAAGTTAGAAAGAAGTAAGAAAGAAGTAGGAAAGAAGTAAGAAAGAAGTAAGAAAGAAGTAAGAAAGAAGATAGAAAGAAGTAAGAAAGAAGTAAGAAAGAAGTTAGAAAGAAGTAAGAAAGAAGTAAGAAAGAAGTTAGAAAGAAGGAAGAAAGAAGTAAGAAATAAGTAAGAAAGAGGTAAGAAAGAAGTAAGAAAGAAAGAAGTAAGAAAGAAGTAAGAAAGAAGTAAGAAAGAAGTAAGAAAGAAGTAAGAAAGAAAGAAGCAAGAAAGAATAAAGAAAGAAGTAAGAAAGAAGTAAGAAAGAAGTAAGAAATAAGTAAGAAAGAAGAAAGAAAGAAGTAAGAAGGAAGAAAGAAAGAAGAAAGAAAGAAGTAAGAAAGAAGTAAGAAAGAAGAAAGAAAGAAGTAACAAAGAAGTAAGAAAGAAGTAAGAAAGAAGTAAGAAAGAAAGAAGTAAGAAAGAAGTACGAAAGAAGTAATAAAGAAGTAATAAAGAAGGAAGTAAGAAAGAAGTAAGAAAGAAGTAAGAAAGAAAGAAGTAAGAAAGAAGTAAGAAAGAAGAAAGAAAGAATTAAGAAAGAAGAAAGAAAGAAGTAAGAAAGAAGTAAGAAAGAAGTAAGAGAGAAAGAAGAAAGAGGTAAGAAAGAAGTAAGAAAGAAGTAAGAAAGAATTAAGAAAGAAGTAAGAAAGAATTAAGAAAGAAGTAAGAAAGAAGAAAGAAGTAAGAAAGAAAGAAGTAAGAAAGAAGTACGAAAGAAGTAAGAAAGAGTAAGTAAGAAAGAAGTAAGAAAGAAGTAAGAAAGAAAGAAGAAATAAAGAAGAAAGAAAGAAGAAAAAAAGAAGTTAGAAAGAAGTAAGAAAGAAGTAAGAAAGAAAGAAAAAGAAAGAAGAAAGAAAGAAGAAAAAAGAAGTAAGAAAGAAGTAAGAAAGAAGTAAGAAAGAAGTTAGAAAGAAGTAAAAAGGAAGTAAGAAAGAAGTAAGAAAGAAAGAAGAAAGAAGTAAGAAAGAAGTACGAAAGAAGTAAGAATAAATTAAGAAAGAAAGAAGAAAGAAAGAAGTATGAAAGAAGTAAGAAAGAAAGAAGAAAGAAAGAAGAAAGAAAGAAGAAAGAAAGAAGTTAGAAAGAAGTAAGAAAGAAGTAAGAAAGAAGTTAGAAAGAAGTAAGAAAGAAGTAAGAAAGAAGTTAGAAAGAAGTAAGAAAGAAGTAGGAAAGAAGTAAGAAAGAAGTAAGAAAGAAGTAAGAAAGAAGATAGAAAGAAGTAAGAAAGAAGTAAGAAAGAAGTTAGAAAGAAGTAAGAAAGAAGTAAGAAAGAAGTTAGAAAGAAGGAAGAAAGAAGTAAGAAATAAGTAAGAAAGAAGTAAGAAAGAAAGAAAGAAGTAAGAAAGAAGTAAGAAAGAAGTAATAAAGAAAGAAGTAAGAAAGAAGAAATAAAGAAGAAAGAAAGAAGTAAGAAAGAAGTAAGAAAAAAGTAAGAAAGAAGAAAGAAAGAATTAAGAAAGAAGTAAGAAAGAAGAAAGAAGAAAGAAAGAAGTAAGAAAGAAGTAAGAAAGAAGTAAGAAAGAAGTAAGACAGAAAGAAGAAAGAAGTAAGAAAGAAGTAAGAAAGAAGTTGAGAAAGAAGTAAGAAAGAAGTAAGAAAGAAAGAAGTAAGAAAGAAGTACGAAAGAAGTAAGAAAGAAAGAAGTAAGAAAGAAGTAAGAAAGAAGTAAGAAAGAAGAAAGAAAGAAGTAAGAAAGAAGTAAGAAAGAAGTAAGAAAGAAGTAAGTAAGAAAGAAGAAAGAAGTAAGAAAGAATTAAGAAAGAAGTAAGAAAGAAGAAAGAAGTAAGAAAGAAAGAAGTAAGAAAGAAGTACGAAAGAAGTAAGAAAGAGTAAGTAAGAAAGAAGTAAGAAAGAAGTAAGAAAGAAAGAAGAAATAAAGAAGAAAGAAAGAAGAAAAAAAGAAGTTAGAAAGAAGTAAGAAAGAAGTAAGAAAGAAAGAAAAAGAAAGAAGAAATAAAGAAGAAAAAAGAAGTAAGAAAGAAGTAAGAAAGAAGTAAGAAAGAAAGAAGAAAGAAAGAAGAAAGAAAGAAGAAAAAAGAAGTTAGAAAGAAGTAAGAAAGAAGTAAGAAAGAAGTAAGAAAGAAAGAAGTAAGAAAGAAGTAAGAAAGAAGAAAGAAAGAATTAAGAAAGAAGAAAGAAAGAAGTAAGAAAGAAGTAAGAAAGAAGTAAGAGAGAAAGAAGAAAGAGGTAAGAAAGAAGTAAGAAAGAAGTAAGAAAGAATTAAGAAAGAAGTAAGAAAGAAGTAAGAAAGAAAGAAGTAAGAAAGAAGAAAGAAAGAAGTAAGAAAGAAGTAAGAAAGAAGTAAGAAAGAAGTAAGAAAGAAAGAAGAAAGAAGTAAGAAAGAAGTAAGAAAGAAGTAAGAAAGAAGAAAGAAGTAAGAAAGAAAGAAGTAAGAAAGAAGTAAGAAAGAAGTAAGAAAGAAGTAAGAAAGAAGTAAGAAAGAAGTAAGAAAGAAGTAAGAAAGAAGTAAGAAAGAAAGAAGAAAGAAGTAAGAAAGAAGTACGAAAGAAGTAAGAATAAAGTAAGAAAGAAAGAAGTAAGAAAGAAGTATGAAAGAAGTAAGAAAGAAAGAAGAAAGAAAGAAGAAAGAAAGAAGTTAGAAAGAAGTAAGAAAGAAGTAAGAAAGAAGTTAGAAGGAAGTAAGAAAGAAGTAAGAAAGAAGTTAGAAAGAAGTAAGAAAGAAGTAGGAAAGAAGTAAGAAAGAAGTAAGAAAGAAGTAAGAAAGAAGATAGAAAGAAGTAAGAAAGAAGTAAGAAAGAAGTTAGAAAGAAGTAAGAAAGAAGTAAGAAAGAGAGTTAGAAAGAAGGAAGAAAGAAGTAAGAAATAAGTAAGAAAGAGGTAAGAAAGAAGTAAGAAAGAAAGAAGTAAGAAAGAAGTAAGAAGTAAGAAAGAAGTAAGAAAGAAGTAAGAAAGAAAGAAGCAAGAAAGAATAAAGAAAGAAGTAAGAAAGAAGTAAGAAAGAAGTAAGAAATAAGTAAGAAATGAGAAAGAAAGAAGTAAGAAAGAAGAAGAAAGAAGAAAGAAAGAAGTAAGAAAGAAGTAAGAAAGAAGAAAGAAAGAAGTAACAAAGAAGTAAGAAAGAAGTAAGAAAGAAGTAAGAAAGAAAGAAGTAAGAAAGAAGTACGAAAGAAGTAATAAAGAAGTAATAAAGAAGGAAGTAAGAAAGAAGTAAGAAAGAAGTAGGAAAGAAAGAAGTAAGAAAGAAGTAAGAAAGAAGAAAGAAAGAATTAAGAAAGAAGAAAGAAAGAAGTAAGAAAGAAGTAAGAAAGAAGTAAGAGAGAAAGAAGAAAGAGGTAAGAAAGAAGTAAGAAAGAAGTAAGAAAGAATTAAGAAAGAAGTAAGAAAGAAGTAAGAAAGAAAGAAGTAAGAAAGAAGAAAGAAAGAAGTAAGAAAGAAGTAAGAAAGAAGTAAGAAAGAAGTAAGAAAGAAAGAAGAAAGAAGTAAGAAATAATTAAGAAAGAAGTAAGAAAGAAGAAAGAAGTAAGAAAGAAAGAAGTAAGAAAGAAGTACGAAAGAAGTAAGAAAGAGTAAGTAAGAAAGAAGTAAGAAAGAAGTAAGAAAGAAAGAAGAAATAAAGAAGAAAGAAAGAAGAAAAAAGAAGTTAGAAAGAAGTAAGAAAGAAGTAAGAAAGAAAGAAAAAGAAAGAAGAAAGAAAGAAGAAAAAAGAAGTAAGAAAGAAGTAAGAAAGAAGTAAGAAAGAAGTTAGAAAGAAGTAAGAAGGAAGTAAGAAAGAAGTAAGAAAGAAAGAAGAAAGAAGTAAGAAAGAAGTACGAAAGAAGTAAGAATAAATTAAGAAAGAAAGAAGAAAGAAAGAAGTATGAAAAAAGTAAGAAAGAAAGAAGAAAGAAAGAAGAAAGAAAGAAGAAAGAAAGAAGTTAGAAAGAAGTAAGAAAGAAGTAAGAAAGAAGTTAGAAAGAAGTAAGAAAGAAGTAAGAAAGAAGTTAGAAAGAAGTAAGAAAGAAGTAGGAAAGAAGTAAGAAAGAAGTAAGAAAGAAGTAAGAAAGAAGATAGAAAGAAGTAAGAAAGAAGTAAGAAAGAAGTTAGAAAGAAGTAAGAAAGAAGTAAGAAAGAAGTTAGAAAGAAGGAAGAAAGAAGTAAGAAATAAGTAAGAAAGAAGTAAGAAAGAAGTAAGAAAGAAGTAAGAAAGAAGTAAGAAAGAAGTAAGAAAGAAAGAAGTAAGAAAGAAGAAATAAAGAAGAAAGAAAGAAGTAAGAAAGAAGTAAGAAAAAAGAAAGAAGAAAGAAAGAAGTAAGAAAGAAGTAAGAAAGAAGTAAGAAAGAAGTAAGACAGAAAGAAGAAAGAAGTAAGAAAGAAGTAAGAAAGAATTTGAGAAAGAAGTAAGAAAGAAGTAAGAAAGAAAGAAGTAAGAAAGAAGTACGAAAGAAGTAAGAAAGAAAGAAGTAAGAAAGAAGTAAGAAAGAAGTAAGAAAGAAAGAAGAAAGAAAGAAGAAAGAAAGAAGAAAGAATGAAGAAAAAAGAAGTTAGAAAGAAGTAAGACAGAAGTAAGAAAGAAGTAAGAAAAAAGTTAGAAAGAAGTAAGAAAGAATTAAGAAAGAAAGAAGTAAGAAAGAAGAAAGAAAGAAGAAAGAAAGAAGTAAGAAAGAAGTAAGAAAGAAGTAAGAAAGAAGAAAGAAAGAATTAAGAAAGAAGAAAGAAAGAAGAAAGAAAGAAGAAAGAAATAAGAAAGAAAGAAGAAAGAAAGAAGTAAGAAAGAAGTAAGGAAGAAGAAAGAATGAAGTAAGAAAGAAGTAAGAAAGAAAGAAGAAAGAAGTAAGAAAGAAGTAAGAAAGAAACAAGAAAGAAGTAAGAAAGAAGTAAGAACCAAGTGAGAAAGAAGAAAGAAGTAAGAAAGAAAGAAGTAAGAAAGAAGTACGAAAGAAGTAAGAAAGAAAGAAGTAAGAAAGAAGTAAGAAAGAAGTAAGAAAGAAAGAAGTAAGAAAGAAGTAAGAAGGAAGAAAGAAAGAATTAAGAAAGAAGAAAGAAAGAAGTAAGAAAGAAGTAAGAAAGAAGTAAGAGAGAAAGAAGAAAGAGGTAAGAAAGAAGTAAGAAAGAAGAAAGAAAGAAGTAGGAAAGATGTAAGAAAGAAGTAAGAAAGAAAGAAGTAAGAAAGAAGAAAGAAAGAAGTAAGAAAGAAGTAAGAAAGAAGTAAGAAAGAAGTAAGTAAGAAAGAAGAAAGAAGTAAGAAAGAAGTACGAAAGAAGTAAGAATAAAGTAGGAAAGAAAGAAGTAAGAAAGAAGTATGAAAGAAGTAAGAAAGAAAGAAGAAAGAAAGAAGAAAGAAAGAAGAAAGTAAGAAGTTAGAAAGACGTAAGAAAGAAGTAAGAAAGAAGTTAGAAAGAAGTAAGAAAGAAGTAAGAAAGAAGTTAGAAAGAAGTAAGAAAGAAGTAGGAAAGAAGTAAGAAAGAAGTAAGAAAGAAGTAAGAAAGAAGATAGAAAGAAGTAAGAAAGAAGTAAGAAAGAAGTTAGGAAGAAGTAAGAAAGAAGTAAGAAAGAAGTTAGAAAGAAGGAAGAAAGAAGTAAGAAATAAGTAAGAAAGAAGTAAGAAAGAAGTAAGAAAGAATGAAGTAAGGAAGAAGAAAGAAAGATGTAAGAAAGAATTAAGGAAGAAGTAAGAAAGAATTAAGAAAGAAGAAAGAAAGAAGTAAGAAAGAAGTAAGAAAAAGAAAGAAAGAAGAAAGAAGTAAGAAAGAAGTAAGAAAGAAGTAAGAAAGAAAGAAGAAAGAAGTAAGAAAGAAGTAAGAAAGAAGTAAGAAAGAAGTAAGAAAGAAGTAAGAAAGAAGTAAGAAAGAAAGAAGTAAGAAAGAAGTAAGAAAGAAGTAAGAAAGAAAGAAGAAAGAAGTAAGAAAGAAGTAAGAAAGAAGTGAGAAAGAAGGAAGAAAGAAGTAAGAAAGAAGTATGAAAGAAGTAAGAAAGAAAGAAGTAAGAAAGAAGAAAGAAAGAAGAAAGAAAGAAGAAAGAAAGAAGTAAGAAAGAAGTAAGAAAGAAGAAAGGAAGAAGTAAGAAAGAAGAAAGAAAGAAGTAAGAAAGAAGTAAGAAAAAAGTAAGAAAGAAGTAAGAAAGAAAGAAGAGAGAAGTAAGAAAGAAGTACGAAAGAAGTAAGAAAGAGGTAAGAAAGAAAGAAGTAAGAAAGAAGTATGAAAGAAGTAAGAGAGAAAGAAGAAAGAAAGAAGAAAGAAAGAAGAAAGAAAGAAGTTATAAAGAAGTAAGAAAGAAGTAAGAAAGAAGTAAGAAAGAAGAAAGAAAGAAGTAAGAAAGAAGAAAGAAAGAAGTAAGAAAGAAGTAAGAAAGAAGTAAGAAAGAAGTAAGAAAGAAGTAAGAAAGAAGTGAGAAAGAAGTAAAAAAGAAGTAAGAAAGAAGTTAGAAAGAAGTAAGAAAGAAGTAAGAAAGAAGTAAGAAAGATGTAATAAAGAAGTAAGAAAGAAAGAAGTAAGAAAGAAGAAAGAAAGAAGAAAGAAAGAAGTAAGAAAGAAGTAAGAAAGAAGTAAGAAAGAAGAAAGATAGAAGAAAGAAAGAAGAAAGAAAGAAGAAAAAAGAAGTCAAAAAGAAGTAAGAGAGAAGTAAGAAAGAAGTAAGAAAGAAGTAAGAAAGAGGTAAGAAGAAGTAAGAAAGAAAGAAGTAAGAAAGAAGAAATAAAGAAGAAAGAAGTAAGAAAGAAGTAAGAAAGAAGTAAGAAAGAAGAAAGAAAGAATTAAGAAAGAAGTAAGAAAGAAGAAAGAGGAAAGAAAGAAGTAAGAAAGAAGTAAGAAAGAAGTAAGAATGAAGTAAGAAAGAAAGAAGAAAGAAGTAAGAAAGAAGTAAGAAAGAAGTTAAGAAAGAAGTAAGAAAGAAGTAAGAAAGAAAGAAGTAAGAAAGAAGTACGAAAGAAGTAAAAAAGAAAGAAGTAAGAAAGAAGAAAGAAAGAAGAAAGAAAAAAGAAAAAAAGTTAGAAAGAAGTAAGAAAGAAGTAAGAAAGAAGTAAGAAAGAAGTAAGAAAGAGGTAAGAAGAAGTAAGAAAGAAAGAAGTAAGAAAGAAGAAAGAAAGAAGAAAGAAGTAAGAAACAAGTAAGAAAGAAGTAAGAAAGAAAGAAGAAAGAAGTAAGAAAGAAGTACGAAAGAAGTAAGAATAAAGTAAGAAAGAAAGAAGTATGAAAGAAGTAAGATAGAAAGAAGAAAGAAAGAAGAAAGAAAGAAGAAAGAAAGAAGAGAGAAAGAAGTTAGAAAGAAGTAAGAAAGAAGTAAGAAAGAAGTTAGAAAGAAGTAAGAAAGAAGTAAGAAAGAAGTTAGAAAGAAGTAAGAAAGAAGTAGGAAAGAAGTAAGAAAGAAGTAAGAAAGAAGTAAGAAAGAAGATAGAAGTAAGAAAGAAGTAAGAAAGAAGTTAGAAAGAAGTAAGAAAGAAGTAAGAAAGAAGTTAGAAAGAAGGAAGAAAGAAGTAAGAAATAAGTAAGAAAGAAGTAAGAAAGAAGTAAGAAAGAATGAAGTAAGGAAGAAGAAAAAAAGATGTAAGAAAGAAGTAAGAAAGAAGTAAGAAAGAAGAAAGAAAGAAGTAAGAAAGAAGTAAGAAAGAAGTAAGAAAGAAAGAAGAAAGAAGTAAGAAAGAAGTAAGAAAGAAGTAAGAAAGACGTAAGAAAGAAGTAAGAAAGAAGTAAGAAAGAAAGAAGTAAGAAAGAAGTAAGAAAGAAGTTAGAAAGAAGTTAGAAAGAAGTAAGAAAAAAGTAAGAAAGAAGTAAGAAAGAAAGAAGAAAGAAGTAAGAAAGAAGTACGAAAGAAGTAAGAAAGAGGTAAGAAAGAATGAAGTAAGAAAGAAGTAAGAAAGAAGTAAGAAAGAAAGAAGAAAGAAAGAAGAAAGAAAGAAGAAAGAAAGAAGAAAAAAGAAGATAGAAAGAAGTAAGAAAGAAGTAAGAAAGAAGAAAGAAAGAAGTAAGAAAGAAAGAAGTAAGAAAGAAGAAAGAAATAAGAAAGAAAGAAGAAAGAAAGAAGTAAGAAAGAAGTAAGAAAGAAGAAAGGAAGAAGTAAGAAAGAAGAAAGAAAGAAGTAAGAAAGAAGTAAGAAAAAAGTAAGAAAGAAGTAAGAAAGAAAGAAGAAAGAAGTAAGAAAGAAGTACGAAAGAAGTAAGAAAGAGGTAAGAAAGAAAGAAGTAAGAAAGAAGTATGAAAGAAGTAAGAGAGAAAGAAGAAAGAAAGAAGAAAGAAAGAAGAAAGAAAGAAGTTAGAAAGAAGTAAGAAAGAAGTAAGAAAGAAGTAAGAAAGAAGTAAGAAGGAAGTAAGAAAGAAGAAAGAAAGAAGTAAGAAAGAATTAAGAAAGAAGTAAGAAAGAAGTAAGAAAGAAGTAAGAAAGAAGTAAGAAAGAAGTAAGAAAGAAGTAAGAAAGAAGTGAGAAAGAAGTAAAAAAGAAGTAAGAGAGAAGTTAGAAAGAAGTAAGAAAGAACTAAGAAAGAAGTAAGAAAGAAGTAAGAAAGAAGTAAGAAAGAAAGAAGTAAGAAAGAAGAAAGAAAGAAGAAAGAAAAAAGAAAAAAAAAAGTTAGAAAGAAGTAAGAAAGAAGTAAGAAAGAAGTAAGAAAGAAGTAAGAAAGAGGTAAGAAGAAGTAAGAAAGAAAGAAGTAAGAAAGAAGAAATAAAGAAGAAAGAAAGAAGTAAGAAAGAAGTAAGAAAGAAGTAAGAAAGAAGAAAGAAAGAATTAAGAAAGACGTAAGAAAGAAGAAAGAAGAAAGAAAGAAGTAAGAAAGAAGTAAGAAAGAAGTAAGAAAGAAGTAAGAAAGAAAGAAGAAAGAAATAAGAAAGAAGTAAGAAAGAAGTTAAGAAAGAAGTAAGAAAGAAGTAAGAATGAAAGAAGTAAGAAAGAAGTACGAAAGAAGTAAGAAAGAAAGAAGTAAGAAAGAAGTAAGAAAGAAGTAAGAAAGAAAGAAGAAGGAAAGAAGAAAGAAAGAAGAAAGAATGAAGAAAAAAGAAGTTAGAAAGAAGTAAGAAAGAAGTAAGAAAGAAGTAAGAAAGAAGTTAGAAAGAAGTAAGAAAGAATTAAGAAAGAAAGAAGTAAGAAAGAAGAAAGAAAGAAGAAAGAAAGAAGTAAGAAAGAAGTAAGAAAGAAGTAAGAAAGAAGAAAGAAAGAATTAAGAAAGAAGAAAGAAATAATTAAGAAATATGTAAGAAAGAAGTAAGAAAGAAGTAAGAAAGAAGTAAGAAAGAAGAAAGAAAGAAAGAAGAAAGAAGTAAGAAAGAAGTAAGAGAGAAGTAAGAAAGAAGTAAGAAAGAAGTAAGAAAGAAGTTAGAAAGAAGTAAGAAAGAAGTAAGAAAAAAGTTAGAAAGAAGTAAGAAAGAAGTAAGAAAGAAGTTAGAAAGAAGTAAGAAAGAAGTAAGGAAGAAGTAAGAAAGAATTAAGAAAGAAGAAAGAAAGAAGAAAGAAATAAGAAAGAAAGAAGAAAGAAAGAAAGAAGTAAGAAAGAAGTAAGGAAGAAGAAAGAAAGAAGTAAGAAAGAAGTAAGAAAGAAAGAAGAAAGAAGTAAGAAAGAAGTAAGAAATAGAGAAGTAAGAAAGAAGAAAGAAAGAAGTAAGAAAGAAGTAAGTAATAAGTAAGAAAGAAAGAAGAAAGAAGTAAGAAAGAAGTAAGAAAGAAGTAAGAAATAAGTTAGAAAGAAGAAAGAAAGAAAGAAGAAAGAAGTAAGAAAGAAGTAAGAAAGAAGTTAAGAAAGAAGTAAGAAGAAGTAAGAAAGAAAGAAGTAAGAAAGAAGTACGAAAGAAGTAAGAAAGAAAGAAGTAAGAAAGAAGTAAGAAAGAAGTAAGAAAGAAAGAAGAAAGAAAGAAGAAAGAAAGAAGAAAAAGAAGTTAGAAAGAAGTAAGAAAGAAGTAAGAAAGAAGTAAGAAAGAAGTTAGAAAGAAGTAAGAAAGAATTAAGAAAGAAAGAAGTAAGAAAGAAGAAAGAAAGAAGAAGGAAAGAAGTAAGAAAGAAGTAAGAAAGAAGAAAGAAAGAATTAAGAAAGAAGAAAGAAAGAATTAAGAAAGATGTAAGAAAGAAGTGAGAAAGAAGTAAGAAAGAAGTAAGAAAGAAGTAAGAAAGAAAGAAGAAAGAAGTAAGAAAGAAGTACGAAAGAAGTAAGAAAGAAGTAAGATAGAAAGAAGTAAGAAAGAATTAAGAAAGAAGTAAGAAAGAAGTAAGAAAGAAGTAAGAAAGAAGTTAGAAAGAAGAAAGAAGTAAGAAAGGAGTTAGAAAGAAGTAAGAAAGAAGTAAGAAAGAAGTTAGAAAGAAGTAAGAAAGAAGTAAGAATTAAGTAAGAAAGAAGTAAGAAAGAAGTATGAAAGAATGAAGTAAGAAAGAAGAAAGAAAGATGTAAGAAAGAAGTAAGGAAGAAGTAAGAAAGAATTAAGAAAGAAGAAAGAAAGAAGAAAGAAATAAGAAAGAAAGAAGAAAGAAAGAAGTAAGAAAGAAGTAAGGAAGAAGAAAGAAAGAAGTAAGAAAGAAGTAAGAAAGAAAGAAGAAAGAAGTAAGAAAGAAGTAAGAAAGAAAGAAGTAAGAAAGAAGAAAGAAAGAAGTAAGAAAGAAGTAAGAAAGAAGTAAGAAAGAAGAAAGAAAGAAAGAAGAAAGAAGTAAGAAAGAAGTAAGAAAGAAGTTAAGAAAGAAGTAAGAAAGAAGTAAGAAAGAAAGAAGTAAGAAAGAAGTACGAAAGAAGTAAGAAAGAAAGAAGTAAGAAAGAAGTAAGAAAGAAGTAAGAAAGAAAGAAGAAAGAAAGAAGAAAGAAAGAAGAAAAAAGAAGTTAGAAAGAAGTAAGAAAGAAGTAAGAAAGAAAGAAGTAAGAAAGAAGTACGAAAGAAGTAAGAAAGAAAGAAGAAAGAAGAAAGAAAGAAGAAAGAAAGAAGTAAGAAAGAAGTAAGAAAGAAGTAAGAAAGAAGAAAGAAAGAATTAAGAAAGAAGAAAGAAAGAATTAAGAAAGATGTAAGAGAGAAGTAAGAAAGAAGTAAGAAGGAAGTAAGAAAGAAGTAAGAAAGAAAGAAGAAAGAAGTAAGAAAGAAGTACGAAAGAAGTAAGAAAGAAGTAAGATAGAAAGAACTAAGAAAGAAGTAAGAAAGAAGTAAGAAAGAAGTAAAAGAAGTAAGAAAGAAGTTAGAAAGAAGTAAGAAAGAAGTAAGAAAGAAGTTAGAAAGAAGTAAGAAAGAAGTAAGAATTAAGTAAGAAAGAAGTAAGAAAGAAGTATGAAAGAATGAAGTAAGAAAGAAGAAAGAAAGATGTAAGAAAGAAGTAAGGAAGAAGTAAGAAAGAATTAAGAAAGAAGAAAGAAAGAAGAAAGAAATAAGAAAGAAAGAAGAAAGAAAGAAGTAAGAAAGAAGTAAGGAAGAAGAAAGAAAGAAGTAAGAAAGAAGTAAGAAAGAAAGAAGAAAGAAGTAAGAAAGAAGTAAGAAAGAAGAAAGAAAGAATTAAGAAAGATAAAGAAAGAATTAAGAAAGATGTAAGAAAGAAGTAAGAAAGAAGTAAGAAAGAAGTAAGAAAGAAGTAAGAAAGAAGTAAGAAAGAAAGAAGAAAGAAGTAAGAAAGAAGTACGAAAGAAGTAAAAAGAAGTAAGATAGAAAGAAGTAAGAAAGAAGTAAGAAAGAAGTAAGAAATAAGTAAGAAAGAAGTAAGAAAGAAGTAAGAAAGAAGTTAGAAAGAAGTAAGAAATAAGTAAGAAAGAAGTTAGAAAGAAGTAAGAAAGAAGTAAGAATTAAGTAAGAAAGAAGTATGAAAGAAGTAAGAAAGAAAGAAGAAAGAAAGAAGAAAGAAAGAAGTTAGAAAGAAGTAAGAAAGAAGTAAGAAAGAAGTTAGAAGGAAGTAAGAAAGAAGTAAGAAAGAAGTTAGAAAGAAGTAAGAAAGAAGTAGGAAAGAAGTAAGAAAGAAGTAAGAAAGAAGTAAGAAAGAAGATAGAAAGAAGTAAGAAAGAAGTAAGAAAGAAGTTAGAAAGAAGTAAGAAAGAAGTAAGAAAGAAGTTAGAAAGAAGGAAGAAAGAAGTAAGAAATAAGTAAGAAAGAGGTAAGAAAGAAGTAAGAAAGAAAGAAGTAAGAAAGAAGTAAGAAAGAAGTAAGAAAGAAGTAAGAAAGAAGTAAGAAAGAAAGAAGCAAGAAAGAATAAAGAAAGAAGTAAGAAAGAAGTAAGAAAGAAGTAAGAAATAAGTAAGAAAGAAGAAAGAAAGAAGTAAGAAGGAAGAAAGAAAGAAGAAAGAAAGAAGTAAGAAAGAAGTAAGAAAGAAGAAAGAAAGAAGTAACAAAGAAGTAAGAAAGAAGTAAGAAAGAAGTAAGAAAGAAAGAAGTAAGAAAGAAGTACGAAAGAAGTAATAAAGAAGTAATAAAGAAGGAAGTAAGAAAGAAGTAAGAAAGAAGTAAGAAAGAAAGAAGTAAGAAAGAAGTAAGAAAGAAGAAAGAAAGAATTAAGAAAGAAGAAAGAAAGAAGTAAGAAAGAAGTAAGAAAGAAGTAAGAGAGAAAGAAGAAAGAGGTAAGAAAGAAGTAAGAAAGAAGTAAGAAAGAATTAAGAAAGAAGTAAGAAAGAATTAAGAAAGAAGTAAGAAAGAAGAAAGAAGTAAGAAAGAAAGAAGTAAGAAAGAAGTACGAAAGAAGTAAGAAAGAGTAAGTAAGAAAGAAGTAAGAAAGAAGTAAGAAAGAAAGAAGAAATAAAGAAGAAAGAAAGAAGAAAAAAAGAAGTTAGAAAGAAGTAAGAAAGAAGTAAGAAAGAAAGAAAAAGAAAGAAGAAAGAAAGAAGAAAAAAGAAGTAAGAAAGAAGTAAGAAAGAAGTAAGAAAGAAGTTAGAAAGAAGTAAAAAGGAAGTAAGAAAGAAGTAAGAAAGAAAGAAGAAAGAAGTAAGAAAGAAGTACGAAAGAAGTAAGAATAAATTAAGAAAGAAAGAAGAAAGAAAGAAGTATGAAAGAAGTAAGAAAGAAAGAAGAAAGAAAGAAGAAAGAAAGAAGAAAGAAAGAAGTTAGAAAGAAGTAAGAAAGAAGTAAGAAAGAAGTTAGAAAGAAGTAAGAAAGAAGTAAGAAAGAAGTTAGAAAGAAGTAAGAAAGAAGTAGGAAAGAAGTAAGAAAGAAGTAAGAAAGAAGTAAGAAAGAAGATAGAAAGAAGTAAGAAAGAAGTAAGAAAGAAGTTAGAAAGAAGTAAGAAAGAAGTAAGAAAGAAGTTAGAAAGAAGGAAGAAAGAAGTAAGAAATAAGTAAGAAAGAAGTAAGAAAGAAGTAAGAAAGAAGTAAGAAAGAAGTAAGAAAGAAGTAATAAAGAAAGAAGTAAGAAAGAAGAAATAAAGAAGAAAGAAAGAAGTAAGAAAGAAGTAAGAAAAAAGTAAGAAAGAAGAAAGAAAGAATTAAGAAAGAAGTAAGAAAGAAGAAAGAAGAAAGAAAGAAGTAAGAAAGAAGTAAGAAAGAAGTAAGAAAGAAGTAAGACAGAAAGAAGAAAGAAGTAAGAAAGAAGTAAGAAAGAAGTTGAGAAAGAAGTAAGAAAGAAGTAAGAAAGAAAGAAGTAAGAAAGAAGTACGAAAGAAGTAAGAAAGAAAGAAGTAAGAAAGAAGTAAGAAAGAAGTAAGAAAGAAGAAAGAAAGAAGTAAGAAAGAAGTAAGAAAGAAGTAAGAAAGAAGTAAGTAAGAAAGAAGAAAGAAGTAAGAAAGAATTAAGAAAGAAGTAAGAAAGAAGAAAGAAGTAAGAAAGAAAGAAGTAAGAAAGAAGTACGAAAGAAGTAAGAAAGAGTAAGTAAGAAAGAAGTAAGAAAGAAGTAAGAAAGAAAGAAGAAATAAAGAAGAAAGAAAGAAGAAAAAAAGAAGTTAGAAAGAAGTAAGAAAGAAGTAAGAAAGAAAGAAAAAGAAAGAAGAAATAAAGAAGAAAAAAGAAGTAAGAAAGAAGTAAGAAAGAAGTAAGAAAGAAAGAAGAAAGAAAGAAGAAAGAAAGAAGAAAAAAGAAGTTAGAAAGAAGTAAGAAAGAAGTAAGAAAGAAGTAAGAAAGAAAGAAGTAAGAAAGAAGTAAGAAAGAAGAAAGAAAGAATTAAGAAAGAAGAAAGAAAGAAGTAAGAAAGAAGTAAGAAAGAAGTAAGAGAGAAAGAAGAAAGAGGTAAGAAAGAAGTAAGAAAGAAGTAAGAAAGAATTAAGAAAGAAGTAAGAAAGAAGTAAGAAAGAAAGAAGTAAGAAAGAAGAAAGAAAGAAGTAAGAAAGAAGTAAGAAAGAAGTAAGAAAGAAGTAAGAAAGAAAGAAGAAAGAAGTAAGAAAGAAGTAAGAAAGAAGTAAGAAAGAAGAAAGAAGTAAGAAAGAAAGAAGTAAGAAAGAAGTACGAAAGAAGTAAGAAAGAAGTAAGAAAGAAGTAAGAAAGAAGTAAGAAAGAAAGAAGAAAGAAAGAAGAAAGAAAGAAGAAAAAAAGAAGTTAGAAAGAAGTAAGAAAGAAGTAAGAAAGAAAGAAAAAGAAAGAAGAAAGAAAGAAGAAAAAAGAAGTAAGAAAGAAGTAAGAAAGAAGTAAGAAAGAAGTAAGAAAGAAGTAAGAAAGAAGTAAGAAAGAAGTAAGAAAGAAGTAAGAAAGAAAGAAGAAAGAAGTAAGAAAGAAGTACGAAAGAAGTAAGAATAAAGTAAGAAAGAAAGAAGTAAGAAAGAAGTATGAAAGAAGTAAGAAAGAAAGAAGAAAGAAAGAAGAAAGAAAGAAGTTAGAAAGAAGTAAGAAAGAAGTAAGAAAGAAGTTAGAAGGAAGTAAGAAAGAAGTAAGAAAGAAGTTAGAAAGAAGTAAGAAAGAAGTAGGAAAGAAGTAAGAAAGAAGTAAGAAAGAAGTAAGAAAGAAGATAGAAAGAAGTAAGAAAGAAGTAAGAAAGAAGTTAGAAAGAAGTAAGAAAGAAGTAAGAAAGAAGTTAGAAAGAAGGAAGAAAGAAGTAAGAAATAAGTAAGAAAGAGGTAAGAAAGAAGTAAGAAAGAAAGAAGTAAGAAAGAAGTAAGAAGTAAGAAAGAAGTAAGAAAGAAGTAAGAAAGAAAGAAGCAAGAAAGAATAAAGAAAGAAGTAAGAAAGAAGTAAGAAAGAAGTAAGAAATAAGTAAGAAATGAGAAAGAAAGAAGTAAGAAAGAAGAAAGAAAGAAGAAAGAAAGAAGTAAGAAAGAAGTAAGAAAGAAGAAAGAAAGAAGTAACAAAGAAGTAAGAAAGAAGTAAGAAAGAAGTAAGAAAGAAAGAAGTAAGAAAGAAGTACGAAAGAAGTAATAAAGAAGTAATAAAGAAGGAAGTAAGAAAGAAGTAAGAAAGAAGTAGGAAAGAAAGAAGTAAGAAAGAAGTAAGAAAGAAGAAAGAAAGAATGAAGAAAGAAGAAAGAAAGAAGTAAGAAAGAAGTAAGAAAGAAGTAAGAGAGAAAGAAGAAAGAGGTAAGAAAGAAGTAAGAAAGAAGTAAGAAAGAATTAAGAAAGAAGTAAGAAAGAAGTAAGAAAGAAAGAAGTAAGAAAGAAGAAAGAAAGAAGTAAGAAAGAAGTAAGAAAGAAGTAAGAAAGAAGTAAGAAAGAAAGAAGAAAGAAGTAAGAAATAATTAAGAAAGAAGTAAGAAAGAAGAAAGAAGTAAGAAAGAAAGAAGTAAGAAAGAAGTACGAAAGAAGTAAGAAAGAGTAAGTAAGAAAGAAGTAAGAAAGAAGTAAGAAAGAAAGAAGAAATAAAGAAGAAAGAAAGAAGAAAAAAAGAAGTTAGAAAGAAGTAAGAAAGAAGTAAGAAAGAAAGAAAAAGAAAGAAGAAAGAAAGAAGAAAAAAGAAGTAAGAAAGAAGTAAGAAAGAAGTAAGAAAGAAGTTAGAAAGAAGTAAGAAGGAAGTAAGAAAGAAGTAAGAAAGAAAGAAGAAAGAAGTAAGAAAGAAGTACGAAAGAAGTAAGAATAAATTAAGAAAGAAAGAAGAAAGAAAGAAGTATGAAAAAAGTAAGAAAGAAAGAAGAAAGAAAGAAGAAAGAAAGAAGAAAGAAAGAAGTTAGAAAGAAGTAAGAAAGAAGTAAGAAAGAAGTTAGAAAGAAGTAAGAAAGAAGTAAGAAAGAAGTTAGAAAGAAGTAAGAAAGAAGTAGGAAAGAAGTAAGAAAGAAGTAAGAAAGAAGTAAGAAAGAAGATAGAAAGAAGTAAGAAAGAAGTAAGAAAGAAGTTAGAAAGAAGTAAGAAAGAAGTAAGAAAGAAGTTAGAAAGAAGGAAGAAAGAAGTAAGAAATAAGTAAGAAAGAAGTAAGAAAGAAGTAAGAAAGAAGTAAGAAAGAAGTAAGAAAGAAGTAAGAAAGAAAGAAGTAAGAAAGAAGAAATAAAGAAGAAAGAAAGAAGTAAGAAAGAAGTAAGAAAAAAGAAAGAAGAAAGAAAGAAGTAAGAAAGAAGTAAGAAAGAAGTAAGAAAGAAGTAAGACAGAAAGAAGAAAGAAGTAAGAAAGAAGTAAGAAAGAATTTGAGAAAGAAGTAAGAAAGAAGTAAGAAAGAAAGAAGTAAGAAAGAAGTACGAAAGAAGTAAGAAAGAAAGAAGTAAGAAAGAAGTAAGAAAGAAGTAAGAAAGAAAGAAGAAAGAAAGAAGAAAGAAAGAAGAAAGAATGAAGAAAAAAGAAGTTAGAAAGAAGTAAGACAGAAGTAAGAAAGAAGTAAGAAAAAAGTTAGAAAGAAGTAAGAAAGAATTAAGAAAGAAAGAAGTAAGAAAGAAGAAAGAAAGAAGAAAGAAAGAAGTAAGAAAGAAGTAAGAAAGAAGTAAGAAAGAAGAAAGAAAGAATTAAGAAAGAAGAAAGAAAGAAGAAAGAAAGAAGAAAGAAATAAGAAAGAAAGAAGAAAGAAAGAAGTAAGAAAGAAGTAAGGAAGAAGAAAGAATGAAGTAAGAAAGAAGTAAGAAAGAAAGAAGAAAGAAGTAAGAAAGAAGTAAGAAAGAAACAAGAAAGAAGTAAGAAAGAAGTAAGAACCAAGTGAGAAAGAAGAAAGAAGTAAGAAAGAAAGAAGTAAGAAAGAAGTACGAAAGAAGTAAGAAAGAAAGAAGTAAGAAAGAAGTAAGAAAGAAGTAAGAAAGAAAGAAGTAAGAAAGAAGTAAGAAGGAAGAAAGAAAGAATTAAGAAAGAAGAAAGAAAGAAGTAAGAAAGAAGTAAGAAAGAAGTAAGAGAGAAAGAAGAAAGAGGTAAGAAAGAAGTAAGAAAGAAGAAAGAAAGAAGTAGGAAAGATGTAAGAAAGAAGTAAGAAAGAAAGAAGTAAGAAAGAAGAAAGAAAGAAGTAAGAAAGAAGTAAGAAAGAAGTAAGAAAGAAGTAAGTAAGAAAGAAGAAAGAAGTAAGAAAGAAGTACGAAAGAAGTAAGAATAAAGTAAGAAAGAAAGAAGTAAGAAAGAAGTATGAAAGAAGTAAGAAAGAAAGAAGAAAGAAAGAAGAAAGAAAGAAGAAAGTAAGAAGTTAGAAAGACGTAAGAAAGAAGTAAGAAAGAAGTTAGAAAGAAGTAAGAAAGAAGTAAGAAAGAAGTTAGAAAGAAGTAAGAAAGAAGTAGGAAAGAAGTAAGAAAGAAGTAAGAAAGAAGTAAGAAAGAAGATAGAAAGAAGTAAGAAAGAAGTAAGAAAGAAGTTAGGAAGAAGTAAGAAAGAAGTAAGAAAGAAGTTAGAAAGAAGGAAGAAAGAAGTAAGAAATAAGTAAGAAAGAAGTAAGAAAGAAGTAAGAAAGAATGAAGTAAGGAAGAAGAAAGAAAGATGTAAGAAAGAATTAAGGAAGAAGTAAGAAAGAATTAAGAAAGAAGAAAGAAAGAAGTAAGAAAGAAGTAAGAAAAAGAAAGAAAGAAGAAAGAAGTAAGAAAGAAGTAAGAAAGAAGTAAGAAAGAAAGAAGAAAGAAGTAAGAAAGAAGTAAGAAAGAAGTAAGAAAGAAGTAAGAAAGAAGTAAGAAAGAAGTAAGAAAGAAAGAAGTAAGAAAGAAGTAAGAAAGAAGTAAGAAAGAAAGAAGAAAGAAGTAAGAAAGAAGTAAGAAAGAAGTGAGAAAGAAGGAAGAAAGAAGTAAGAAAGAAGTATGAAAGAAGTAAGAAAGAAAGAAGTAAGAAAGAAGAAAGAAAGAAGAAAGAAAGAAGAAAGAAAGAAGTAAGAAAGAAGTAAGAAAGAAGAAAGGAAGAAGTAAGAAAGAAGAAAGAAAGAAGTAAGAAAGAAGTAAGAAAAAAGTAAGAAAGAAGTAAGAAAGAAAGAAGAGAGAAGTAAGAAAGAAGTACGAAAGAAGTAAGAAAGAGGTAAGAAAGAAAGAAGTAAGAAAGAAGTATGAAAGAAGTAAGAGAGAAAGAAGAAAGAAAGAAGAAAGAAAGAAGAAAGAAAGAAGTTATAAAGAAGTAAGAAAGAAGTAAGAAAGAAGTAAGAAAGAAGAAAGAAAGAAGTAAGAAAGAAGAAAGAAAGAAGTAAGAAAGAAGTAAGAAAGAAGTAAGAAAGAAGTAAGAAAGAAGTAAGAAAGAAGTGAGAAAGAAGTAAAAAAGAAGTAAGAAAGAAGTTAGAAAGAAGTAAGAAAGAAGTAAGAAAGAAGTAAGAAAGATGTAATAAAGAAGTAAGAAAGAAAGAAGTAAGAAAGAAGAAAGAAAGAAGAAAGAAAGAAGTAAGAAAGAAGTAAGAAAGAAGTAAGAAAGAAGAAAGATAGAAGAAAGAAAGAAGAAAGAAAGAAGAAAAAAGAAGTCAAAAAGAAGTAAGAGAGAAGTAAGAAAGAAGTAAGAAAGAAGTAAGAAAGAGGTAAGAAGAAGTAAGAAAGAAAGAAGTAAGAAAGAAGAAATAAAGAAGAAAGAAGTAAGAAAGAAGTAAGAAAGAAGTAAGAAAGAAGAAAGAAAGAATTAAGAAAGAAGTAAGAAAGAAGAAAGAGGAAAGAAAGAAGTAAGAAAGAAGTAAGAAAGAAGTAAGAATGAAGTAAGAAAGAAAGAAGAAAGAAGTAAGAAAGAAGTAAGAAAGAAGTTAAGAAAGAAGTAAGAAAGAAGTAAGAAAGAAAGAAGTAAGAAAGAAGTACGAAAGAAGTAAAAAAGAAAGAAGTAAGAAAGAAGAAAGAAAGAAGAAAGAAAAAAGAAAAAAAAAGTTAGAAAGAAGTAAGAAAGAAGTAAGAAAGAAGTAAGAAAGAAGTAAGAAAGAGGTAAGAAGAAGTAAGAAAGAAAGAAGTAAGAAAGAAGAAAGAAAGAAGAAAGAAGTAAGAAACAAGTAAGAAAGAAGTAAGAAAGAAAGAAGAAAGAAGTAAGAAAGAAGTACGAAAGAAGTAAGAATAAAGTAAGAAAGAAAGAAGTATGAAAGAAGTAAGATAGAAAGAAGAAAGAAAGAAGAAAGAAAGAAGAAAGAAAGAAGAGAGAAAGAAGTTAGAAAGAAGTAAGAAAGAAGTAAGAAAGAAGTTAGAAAGAAGTAAGAAAGAAGTAAGAAAGAAGTTAGAAAGAAGTAAGAAAGAAGTAGGAAAGAAGTAAGAAAGAAGTAAGAAAGAAGTAAGAAAGAAGATAGAAGTAAGAAAGAAGTAAGAAAGAAGTTAGAAAGAAGTAAGAAAGAAGTAAGAAAGAAGTTAGAAAGAAGGAAGAAAGAAGTAAGAAATAAGTAAGAAAGAAGTAAGAAAGAAGTAAGAAAGAATGAAGTAAGGAAGAAGAAAAAAAGATGTAAGAAAGAAGTAAGGAAGAAGTAAGAAAGAATTAAGAAAGAAGAAAGAAAGAAGTAAGAAAGAAGTAAGAAAGAAGAAAGAAAGAAGTAAGAAAGAAGTAAGAAAGAAGTAAGAAAGAAAGAAGAAAGAAGTAAGAAAGAGGTAAGAAAGAAGTAAGAAAGACGTAAGAAAGAAGTAAGAAAGAAGTAAGAAAGAAAGAAGTAAGAAAGAAGTAAGAAAGAAGTTAGAAAGAAGTTAGAAAGAAGTAAGAAAAAAGTAAGAAAGAAGTAAGAAAGAAAGAAGAAAGAAGTAAGAAAGAAGTACGAAAGAAGTAAGAAAGAGGTAAGAAAGAATGAAGTAAGAAAGAAGTAAGAAAGAAGTAAGAAAGAAAGAAGAAAGAAAGAAGAAAGAAAGAAGAAAGAAAGAAGAAAAAAGAAGATAGAAAGAAGTAAGAAAGAAGTAAGAAAGAAGAAAGAAAGAAGTAAGAAAGAAAGAAGTAAGAAAGAAGAAAGAAATAAGAAAGAAAGAAGAAAGAAAGAAGTAAGAAAGAAGTAAGAAAGAAGAAAGGAAGAAGTAAGAAAGAAGAAAGAAAGAAGTAAGAAAGAAGTAAGAAAAAAGTAAGAAAGAAGTAAGAAAGAAAGAAGAAAGAAGTAAGAAAGAAGTACGAAAGAAGTAAGAAAGAGGTAAGAAAGAAAGAAGTAAGAAAGAAGTATGAAAGAAGTAAGAGAGAAAGAAGAAAGAAAGAAGAAAGAAAGAAGAAAGAAAGAAGTTAGAAAGAAGTAAGAAAGAAGTAAGAAAGAAGTAAGAAAGAAGTAAGAAGGAAGTAAGAAAGAAGAAAGAAAGAAGCAAGAAAGAATTAAGAAAGAAGTAAGAAAGAAGTAAGAAAGAAGTAAGAAAGAAGTAAGAAAGAAGTAAGAAAGAAGTAAGAAAGAAGTGAGAAAGAAGTAAAAAGAAGTAAGAGAGAAGTTAGAAAGAAGTAAGAAAGAACTAAGAAAGAAGTAAGAAAGAAGTAAGAAAGAAGTAAGAAAGAAAGAAGTAAGAAAGAAGAAAGAAAGAAGAAAGAAAAAAGAAAAAAAAAAGTTAGAAAGAAGTAATAAAGAAGTAAGAAAGAAGTAAGAAAGAAGTAAGAAAGAGGTAAGAAGAAGTAAGAAAGAAAGAAGTAAGAAAGAAGAAATAAAGAAGAAAGAAAGAAGTAAGAAAGAAGTAAGAAAGAAGTAAGAAAGAAGAAAGAAAGAATTAAGAAAGACGTAAGAAAGAAGAAAGAAGAAAGAAAGAAGTAAGAAAGAAGTAAGAAAGAAGTAAGAAAGAAGTAAGAAAGAAAGAAGAAAGAAATAAGAAAGAAGTAAGAAAGAAGTTAAGAAAGAAGTAAGAAAGAAGTAAGAATGAAAGAAGTAAGAAAGAAGTACGAAAGAAGTAAGAAAGAAAGAAGTAAGAAAGAAGTAAGAAAGAAGTAAGAAAGAAAGAAGAAGGAAAGAAGAAAGAAAGAAGAAAGAATGAAGAAAAAAGAAGTTAGAAAGAAGTAAGAAAGAAGTAAGAAAGAAGTAAGAAAGAAGTTAGAAAGAAGTAAGAAAGAATTAAGAAAGAAAGAAGTAAGAAAGAAGAAAGAAAGAAGAAAGAAAGAAGTAAGAAAGAAGTAAGAAAGAAGTAAGAAAGAAGAAAGAAAGAATTAAGAAAGAAGAAAGAAATAATTAAGAAATATGTAAGAAAGAAGTAAGAAAGAAGTAAGAAAGAAGTAAGAAAGAAGAAAGAAAGAAAGAAGAAAGAAGTAAGAAAGAAGTAAGAGAGAAGTAAGAAAGAAGTAAGAAAGAAGTAAGAAAGAAGTTAGAAAGAAGTAAGAAAGAAGTAAGAAAAAAGTTAGAAAGAAGTAAGAAAGAAGTAAGAAAGAAGTTAGAAAGAAGTAAGAAAGAAGTAAGGAAGAAGTAAGAAAGAATTAAGAAAGAAGAAAGAAAGAAGAAAGAAATAAGAAAGAAAGAAGAAAGAAAGAAAGAAGTAAGAAAGAAGTAAGGAAGAAGAAAGAAAGAAGTAAGAAAGAAGTAAGAAAGAAAGAAGAAAGAAGTAAGAAAGAAGTAAGAAATAGAGAAGTAAGAAAGAAGAAAGAAAGAAGTAAGAAAGAAGTAAGTAATAAGTAAGAAAGAAAGAAGAAAGAAGTAAGAAAGAAGTAAGAAAGAAGTAAGAAATAAGTTAGAAAGAAGAAAGAAAGAAAGAAGAAAGAAGTAAGAAAGAAGTAAGAAAGAAGTTAAGAAAGAAGTAAGAAGAAGTAAGAAAGAAAGAAGTAAGAAAGAAGTACGAAAGAAGTAAGAAAGAAAGAAGAAAGAAGTAAGAAAGAAGTAAGAAAGAAAGAAGAAAGAAAGAAGAAAGAAAGAAGAAAAAAGAAGTTAGAAAGAAGTAAGAAAGAAGTAAGAAAGAAGTAAGAAAGAAGTTAGAAAGAAGTAAGAAAGAATTAAGAAAGAAAGAAGTAAGAAAGAAGAAAGAAAGAAGAAGGAAAGAAGTAAGAAAGAAGTAAGAAAGAAGAAAGAAAGAATTAAGAAAGAAGAAAGAAAGAATTAAGAAAGATGTAAGAAAGAAGTGAGAAAGAAGTAAGAAAGAAGTAAGAAAGAAGTAAGAAAGAAAGAAGAAAGAAGTAAGAAAGAAGTACGAAAGAAGTAAGAAAGAAGTAAGATAGAAAGAAGTAAGAAAGAATTAAGAAAGAAGTAAGAAAGAAGTAAGAAAGAAGTAAGAAAGAAGTTAGAAAGAAGTAAGAAAGAAGTAAGAAAGGAGTTAGAAAGAAGTAAGAAAGAAGTAAGAAAGAAGTTAGAAAGAAGTAAGAAAGAAGTAAGAATTAAGTAAGAAAGAAGTAAGAAAGAAGTATGAAAGAATGAAGTAAGAAAGAAGAAAGAAAGATGTAAGAAAGAAGTAAGGAAGAAGTAAGAAAGAATTAAGAAAGAAGAAAGAAAGAAGAAAGAAATAAGAAAGAAAGAAGAAAGAAAGAAGTAAGAAAGAAGTAAGGAAGAAGAAAGAAAGAAGTAAGAAAGAAGTAAGAAAGAAAGAAGAAAGAAGTAAGAAAGAAGTAAGAAAGAAAGAAGTAAGAAAGAAGAAAGAAAGAAGTAAGAAAGAAGTAAGAAAGAAGTAAGAAAGAAGAAAGAAAGAAAGAAGAAAGAAGTAAGAAAGAAGTAAGAAAGAAGTTAAGAAAGAAGTAAGAAAGAAGTAAGAAAGAAAGAAGTAAGAAAGAAGTACGAAAGAAGTAAGAAAGAAAGAAGTAAGAAAGAAGTAAGAAAGAAGTAAGAAAGAAAGAAGAAAGAAAGAAGAAAGAAAGAAGAAAAAAGAAGTTAGAAAGAAGTAAGAAAGAAGTAAGAAAGAAAGAAGTAAGAAAGAAGTACGAAAGAAGTAAGAAAGAAAGAAGAAAGAAGAAAGAAAGAAGAAAGAAAGAAGTAAGAAAGAAGTAAGAAAGAAGTAAGAAAGAAGAAAGAAAGAATTAAGAAAGAAGAAAGAAAGAATTAAGAAAGATGTAAGAGAGAAGTAAGAAAGAAGTAAGAAGGAAGTAAGAAAGAAGTAAGAAAGAAAGAAGAAAGAAGGAAGAAAGAAGTACGAAAGAAGTAAGAAAGAAGTAAGATAGAAAGAACTAAGAAAGAAGTAAGAAAGAAGTAAGAAAGAAGTAAAAGAAGTAAGAAAGAAGTTAGAAAGAAGTAAGAAAGAAGTAAGAAAGAAGTTAGAAAGAAGTAAGAAAGAAGTAAGAATTAAGTAAGAAAGAAGTAAGAAAGAAGTATGAAAGAATGAAGTAAGAAAGAAGAAAGAAAGATGTAAGAAAGAAGTAAGGAAGAAGTAAGAAAGAATTAAGAAAGAAGAAAGAAAGAAGAAAGAAATAAGAAAGAAAGAAGAAAGAAAGAAGTAAGAAAGAAGTAAGGAAGAAGAAAGAAAGAAGTAAGAAAGAAGTAAGAAAGAAAGAAGAAAGAAGTAAGAAAGAAGTAAGAAAGAAGAAAGAAAGAATTAAGAAAGATAAAGAAAGAATTAAGAAAGATGTAAGAAAGAAGTAAGAAAGAAGTAAGAAAGAAGTAAGAAAGAAGTAAGAAAGAAGTAAGAAAGAAAGAAGAAAGAAGTAAGAAAGAAGTACGAAAGAAGTAAAAAAGAAGTAAGATAGAAAGAAGTAAGAAAGAAGTAAGAAAGAAGTAAGAAATAAGTAAGAAAGAAGTAAGAAAGAAGTAAGAAAGAAGTTAGAAAGAAGTAAGAAATAAGTAAGAAAGAAGTTAGAAAGAAGTAAGAAAGAAGTAAGAATTAAGTAAGAAAGAAGTAAGAAAGAAGTAAGAAAGAAAGAAGAAAGAAGTAAGAAAGAAGTAAGAAAGAAGTAAGAAAGAAGAAAGAAGTAAGAAAGAAAGAAGTAAGAAAGAAGTACGAAAGAAGTAAGAAAGAAAGAAGTAAGAAAGAAGTAAGAAAGAAGTAAGAAAGAAAGAAGTAAGAAAGAAGTAAGAAAGAAGAAAGAAAGAATTAAGAAAGAAGAAATAAAGAAGTAAGAAAAAAGTAAGAAAGAAGTAAGAGAGAAAGAAGAAAGAGGTAAGAAAGAAGTAAGAAAGAAGTAAGAAAGAATTAAGAAAGAAGTAAGAAAGAAGTAAGAAAGAAAGAAGTAAGAAAGAAGAAAGAAAGAAGTAAGAAAGAAGTAAGAAAGAAGTAAGAAAGAAGTAAGAAAGAAAGAAGAAAGAAGAAAGAAAGAAGAAAAAAGAAGTTAGAAAGAAGTAAGAAAGAAGTAAGAAAAAGAAAGAAAGAAGTAACAAAGAAGTAAGAAAGAAGTAAGAAAGAAGTAAGAAAGAAGTAAGAAAGAAGTACGAAAGAAGTAAGAAAGAGGTAAGAAAGAAAGAAGTAAGAAAGAAGTATGAAAGAAGTAAGAGAGAAAGAAGAAAGAAAGAAGAAAGAAAGAAGAAAGAAAGAAGTAAGAAAGAAGAAAGAAAGAAGTAAGAAAGAATTAAGAAAGAAGTAAGAAAGAAGTAAGAAAGAAGTAAGAAAGAAGTAAGAAAGAAGTAAGAAAGAAGTGAGAAAGAAGTAAAAAAGAAGGAAGAAAGAAGTTAGAAAGAAGTAAGAAAGAAGTAAGAAACAAGTAAGAAAGATGTAAGAAAGAAGTAAGAAAGAAAGAAGTAAGAAAGAAGAAAAAAAGAAGAAAGAAAGAAGTAAGAAAGAAGTAAGAAAGAAGTAAGAAAGAAGAAAGATAGAAGAAAGAAAGAAGAAAGAAAGAAGTAAGAAAGAAGAAAGAAAGTAGTAAGAGAGAAGTAAGAAAGAAAGAAGAAAGAAAGAAGAAAGAAAGAAGAAAAACGAAGTTAGAAAGAAGTAAGAAAGAAGTAAGAAAGAAGTAAGAAAGAAGTAAGAAAGAGGTAAGAAGAAGTAAGAAAGAAAGAATTAAGAAAGAAGAAATAAAGAAGAAAGAAAGTAGTAAGAAAGAAGTAAGAAAGAAAGAAGTAAGAAAGAAGAAAGAAAGAAGTAAGAAAGAAGTAAGAAAGAAGAAAGAAGAAAGAAAGAAGTAAGAAAGAAGTAAGAAAGAAGTAAGAAAGAAGTAAGAAAGAAAGAAGAAAGAAAGAAGTAAGAAAGAAGTTAAGAAAGAAGTAAGAAAGAAGTAAGAAAGAAAGAAGTAAGAAAGAAGTACCAAAGAAGTAAGAAAGAAAGAAGTAAGAAAGAAATAAGAAAGAAGTAAGAAAGAAAGAAGTAAGAAAGAAGTAAGAAAGAAGTTAGAAAGAAGTAAGAAAGAAGTAGGAAAGAAGTAAGAAAGAAGTAAGAAAGAAGTAAGAAAGAAGATAGAAAGAAGTAAGAAAGAAGTAAGAAAGAAGTTAGAAAGAAGTAAGAAAGAAGTAAGAAAGAAGTTAGAAAGAAGGAAGAAAGAAAGAAGAAAGAATGAAGAAAAAAGAAGTTAGAAAGAAGTAAGAAAGAAGTAAGAAAGAAGTAAGAAAGAAGTTAGAAAGAAGTAAGAAAGAATTAAGAAAGAAAGAAGTAAGAAAGAAGAAAGAAAGAAGAAAGAAAGAAGTAAGAAAGAAGTAAGAAAGAAGTAAGAAAGAAGAAAGAAAGAATTAAGAAAGAAGAAAGAAAGAAGAAAGAAATAAGAAAGAAAGAAGTAAGAAAGAAGTAAGAAAGAAGTAAGGAAGAAGAAAGAAAGAAGTAAGAAAGAAGTAAGAAAGAAAGAAGAAAGAAGTAAGAAAGAAGTAAGAAAGAAAGAAGAAAGAAGTAAGAAAGAAGTAAGGAAGAAGTAAGAAAGAAGAAAGAAGTAAGAAAGAAAGAAGTAAGAAAGAAGTACGAAAGAAGTAAGAAAGAAAGAAGTAAGAAAGAAGTAAGAAAGAAGTAAGAAAGAAAGAAGTCAGAAAGAAGTAAGAAAGAAGAAAGAAAGAATTAAGAAAGAAGAAAGAAAGAAGTGAGAAAGAAGTAAGAAAGAAGTAAGAGAGAAAGAAGAAAGAGGTAAGAAAGAAGTAAGAAGGAAGAAAGAAAGAAGTAGAAAAGAAGTAAGAAAGAAGTAAGAAAGAAAGAAGTAAGAAAGAAGAAAGAAAGAAGTAAGAAAGAAGTAAGAAAGAAGAAAGAAGAAAGAAAGAAGTAAGAAAGAAGTAAGAAAGAAGTAAGAAAGAAGTAAGAAAGAAGTAAGAAAGAAAGAAGAAAGAAGTAAGAAAGAAGTAAGAAAGAAGTTAAGAAAGAAGTAAGAAAGAAGTAAGAAAGAAAGAAGTAAGAAAGAAGTACGAAAGAAGTAAGAAAGAAAGAAGTAAGAAAGAAATAAGAAAGAAGTAAGAAAGAAAGAAGAAATAAGGAAGAAAGAAAGAAGAAAGAATGAAGAAAAAAGAAGTTAGAAAGAAGTAAGAAGGAAGTAAGAAAGAAGTAAGAGAGAAGTTAGAAAGAAGTAAGAAAGAATTAAGAAAGAAAGAAGTAAGAAAGAAGAAAGAAAGAAGAAAGAAAGTAGTAAGAAAGAAGTAAGAAAGAAGTAAGAAAGAAGAAAGAAAGAATTAAGAAAGAAGAAAGAAAGAAGAAAGAAATAAGAAAGAAAGAAGAAAGAAAGAAGTAAGAAAGAAGTAAGGAAGAAGAAAGGAAGAAGTAAGAAAGAAGTAAAAAAGAAAGAAGAAAGAAGTAGGAAAGAAGTAAGAAAGAAAGAAGAAAGAAGTAAGAAAGAAGTAAGAAAGAAGAAAGAAAGAAGTAAGAAAGAAGTAAGAAAGAAGTAAGAGAGAAAGAAGAAAGAGGTAAGAAAGAAGTAAGAAAGAAGAAAGAAAGAAGTAGAAAAGAAGTAAGAAAGAAGTAAGAAAGAAAGAAGTAAGAAAGAAGAAAGAAAAAAGTAAGAAAGAAGTAAGAAAGAAGTAAGAAAGAAGTAAGAAAGAAAGAAGAAAGAAGTAAGAAAGAAGTACGAAAGAAGTAAGAATAAAGTAAGAAAGAAAGAAGTAAGAAAGAAGTATGAAAGAAGTAAGAAAGAAAGAAGAAAGAAAGAAGAAAGAAAGAAGAAAGAAAGAAGTTAGAAAGAAGTAAGAAAGAAGTAAGAAAGAAGTTAGAAAGAAGTAAGAAAGAAGTAAGAAAGAAGTTAGAAAGAAGTAAGAAAGAAGTAGGAAAGAAGTAAGAAAGAAGTAAGAAAGAAGTAAGAAAGAAGATAGAAAGAAGTAAGAAAGAAGTAAGAAAGAAGTTAGAAAGAAGTAAGAAAGAAGTAAGAAAGAAGTTAGAAAGAAGGAAGAAAGAAGTAAGAAATAAGTAAGAATGAAGTAAGAAAGAAGTAAGAAAGAATGAAGTAAGGAAGAAGAAAGAAAGATGTAAGAAAGAAGTAAGGAAGAAGTAAGAAAGAATTAAGAAAGAAGAAAGAAAGAAGTAAGAAAGAAGTAAGAAAGAAGAAAGAAAGAAGTAAGAAAGAAGTAAGAAAGAAGTAAGAAAGAAGTAAGAAAGAAAGAAGAAAGAAGTAAGAAAGAAGTAAGAAAGAAGTAAGAAAGACGTAAGAAAGAAGTAAGAAAGAAGTAAGAAAGAAAGAAGTAAGAAAGAAGTAAGAAAGAAGTTAGAAAGAAGTTAGAAAGAAGTAAGAAAAAAGTAAGAAAGAAGTAAGAAAGAAAGAAGAAAGAAGTAAGAAAGAAGTACGAAAGAAGTAAGAAAGAGGTAAGAAAGAATGAAGTAAGAAAGAAGTATGAAAGAAGTAAGAGAGAAAGAAGAAAGAAAGAAGAAAGAAAGAAGAAAGAAAGAAGTTAGAAAGAAGTAAGAAAGAAGTAAGAAAGAAGTAAGAAAGAAGTAAGAAAGAAGTAAGAAAGAAAGAAGTATAGAAAGAAGAAAGAAAGAAGAAAGAAAGAAGTAAGAAAGAAGTAAGAAAGAAGTAAGAAAGAAGAAAGATAGAAGAAAGAAAGAAGAAAGAAAGAATTAAGAAAGAAGAAAGAAAGAAGTAAGAGAGAAGAAAGAAAGAAGAAAGAAAGAAGAAAAAAGAAGTTAGAAACAAGTAAGAAAGACATAAGAAAAAAGTAAGAAAGAAGTAAGAAAGAAGTTAAGAAGTAAGAAAGAAGTAAGAAAGAAGTAAGAAAGAAGTACGAAAGAAGTAAGAAAGAAAGAAGTAAGAAAGAAGTAAGAAAGAAAGAAGAAAGAAAGAAGAAAGAAAGAAGAAAGAATGAAGAAAAAAGAAGTTAGAAAGAAGTAAGAAAGAAGTAAGAAAGAAGTAAGAAAGAAGATAGAAAAAAGTAAGAAAGAAGTAAGAAAGAAGTTAGAAAGAAGTAAGAAAGAAGTAAGAAAGAATGAAGTAAGAAAGAAGAAAGAAAGATGTAAGAAAGAAGTAAGGAAGAAGTAAGAAAGAATTAAGAAAGAAGAAAGAAAGAAGTAAGAAAGAAGTAAGATAGAAAGAAGTAAGAAAGAAGTAAGAAAGAAGTAAGAAAGAAGTAAGAAAGAAGTTAGAAAGAAGTAAGAAAGAAGTAAGAAAGAAGTTAGAAAGAAGTAAGAAAGAAGTAAGAAAGACGTTAGAAAGAAGTAAGAAAGAAGTAAGAATTAAGTAAGAAAGAAGTAAGAAAGAAGTAAGAAAGAATGAAGTAAGAAAGAAGAAAGAAAGATGTAAGAAAGAAGTAAGGAAGAAGTAAGAAAGAATTAAGAAAGAAGAAAGAAAGAAGAAAGAAATAAGAAAGAAAGAAGAAAGAAAGAAGTAAGAAAGAAGTAAGGAAGAAGAAAGAAAGAAGTAAGAAAGAAGTAAGAAAGAAAGAAGAAAGAAGTAAGAAAGAAGTAAGAAAGAAAGAAGAAAGAAGTAAGAAAGAAGTAAGAAAGAAGTAAGAAAGAAGAAAGAAGTAAGAAAGAAAGAAGTAAGAAAGAAGTACGAAAGAAGTAAGAAAGAAAGAAGTAAGAAAGAAGTAAGAAAGAAGTAAGAAAGAAAGAAGTAAGAAAGAAGTAAGAAAGAAGAAAGGTAGAATTAAGAAAGAAGAAAGAAAGAAGTAAGAAAGAAGTAAGAAAGAAGTAAGAGAGAAAGAAGAGAGAGGTAAGAAAGAAGTAAGAAAGAAGTAAGAAAGAAAGAAGTAAGAAAGAAGAAAGAAAGAAGTAAGAAAGAAGTAAGAAAGAAGTACGAAAGAAGTAAGAAAGAAAGAAGTAAGAAAGAAGTAAGAAAGAAGTAAGAAAGAAACAAGAAAGAAAGAAGAAAGAAAGAAGAAAAAAGAAGTTAGAAAGAAGTAAGAAAGAAGTAAGAAAGAATTAAGAAAGAAGTTAGAAAGAAGTAAGAAAGAATTAAGAAAGAAAGAAGTAAGAAAGAAGAAAGAAAGAAGAAGGAAAGAAGTAAGAAAGAAGTAAGAAAGAAGTAAGAAAGAAGAAAGAAAGAATTAAGAAAGAAGAAAGAAAGAATTAAGAAAGATGTAAGAAAGAAGAAAGAAAGAAGTAAGAAAGAAGTAAGAAAGAAGTAAGAAAGAAAGAATAAAGAAGTAAGAAAGAAGTACGAAAGAAGTAAGAAAGAAGTAAGATAGAAAGAAGTAAGAAAGAAGTAAGAAAGAAGTAAGAAAGAAGTAAGAAAGAAGTAAGAAAGAAGTTAGAAAGAAGTAAGAAAGAAGTAAGAAAGAAGTTAGAAAGAAGTAAGAAAGAAGTAAGAAAGAAGTTAGAAAGAAGTAAGAAAGAAGTAAGAATTAAGTAAGAAAGAAGTAAGAAAGAAGTATGAAAGAATGAAGTAAGAAAGAAGAAAGAAAGATGTAAGAAAGAAGTAAGGAAGAAGTAAGAAAGAATTAAGAAAGAAGAAAGAAAGAAGAAAGAAATAAGAAAGAAAGAAGAAAGAAAGAAGTAAGAAAGAAGTAAGGAAGAAGAAAGAAAGAAGTAAGAAAGAAGTAAGAAAGAAAGAAGAAAGAAGAAAGAAGTAAGAAAGAAAGAAGTAAGAAAGAAGAAAGAAAGAAGTAAGAAAGAAGTAAGAAAGAAGTAAGAAAGAAGTAAGAAAGAAAGAAGAAAGAAGTAAGAAAGAAGTAAGAAAGAAGTAAGAAAGAAGTAAGAAAGAAGAAAGAAAGAAAGAAGAAAGAAGTAAGAAAGAAGTAAGAAAAAAGTTAAGAAAGAAGTAAGAAAGAAGTAAGAAAGAAAGAAGAAAGAAGTACGAAAGAAGTAAGAAGGAAAGAAGTAAGAAAGAAGTAAGAAAGAAGTAAGAAAGGAAGAAGAAAGAAAGAAGAAAGAAAGAAGAAAAAAGAAGTTAGAAAGAAGTAAGAAAGAAGTAAGAAAGAAGTAAGAAAGAAGTTAGAAAGAAGTAAGAAACAATTAAGAAAGAAAGAAGTAAGAAAGAAGAAAGAAAGAAGAAAGAAAGAAGTAAGAAAGAAGTAAGAAAGAAGTAAGAAAGAAGAAAGAAAGAATTAAGAAAGAAGAAAGAAAGAATTAAGAAAGATGTAACAGAGAAGTAAGAAAGAAGTAAGAAGGAAGTAAGAAAGAAGTAAGAAAGAAAGAAGAAAGAAGTAAGAAAGAAGTACGAAAGAAGAAAGAAAGAAGTAAGATAGAAAGAAGTAAGAAAGAAGTAAGAGAGAAGTTAGAAAGAAGTAAGAAAGAAGTATGAAAGAATGAAGTAAGAAAGAAGAAAGAAAGATGTAAGAAAGAAGTAAGGAAGAAGTAAGAAAGAATTAAGAAAGAAGAAAGAAAGAAGAAAGAAATAAGAAAGAAAGAAGAAAGAAAGAAGTAAGAAAGAAGTAAGGAAGAAGAAAGAAAGAAGTAAGAAAGAAGTAAGAAAGAAAGAAGAAAGAAGTAAGAAAGAAGTAAGAAAGAAAGAAGTAAGAAAGAAGTACGAAAGAAGTAAGAAAGAAAGATGTAAGAAAGAAGTAAGAAAGAAAGAAGTAAGAAAGAAGTAAGAAAGAAGTAAGAAAGAAAGAAGTAAGAAAGAAGAAAGAAAGAAGTAAGAAAGAAGTAAGAAAGAAGTACGAAAGAACTAAGAAAGAAAGAAGTAAGAAAGAAGTAAAAAAGAAGTAAGAAAGAAAGAAGAAAGAAAGAAGAAAGAAAGAAGAAAAAAGAAGTTAGAAAGAAGAAAGAAAGAAGTAAGAAAGAAGTAAGAAAGAAGTTAGAAAGAAGTAAGAAAGAATTAAGAAAGAAAGAAGTAAGAAAGAAGAAAGAAAGAAGAAGGAAAGAAGTAAGAATGAAGTAAGAAAGAAGTAAGAAAGAAGAAAGAAAGAATTAAGAAAGAAGAAAGAAAGAATTAAGAAAGATGTAAGAAAGAAGTAAGAAAGAAGTAAGAAAGAAGTAAGAAAGAAGTAAGAAAGAAAGAAGAAAGAAGTAAGAAAGAAGTACGAAAGAAGTAAGAAAGAAGTAAGATAGAAAGAAGTAAGAAAGAAGTAAGAAAGAAGTAAGAAAGAAGTAAGAAAGAAGTTAGAAAGAAGTAAGAAGTAAGAAAGAAGTTAGAAAGAAGTAAGAAAGAAGTAAGAAAGAAGTTAGAAAGAAGTAAGAAATAAGTAAGAATTAAGTAAGAAAGAAGTAAGAAAGAAGTATGAAAGAATGAAGTAAGAAAGAAGAAAGAAAGATGTAAGAAAGAAGTAAGGAAGAAGTAAGAAAGAATTAAGAAAGAAGAAAGAAAGAAGAAAGAAATAAGAAAGAAAGAAGAAAGAAAGAAGTAAGAAAGAAGTAAGGAAGAAGAAGGAAAGAAGTAAGAAAGAAGTAAGAAAGAAAGAAGAAAGAAGAAAGAAGTAAGAAAGAAAGAAGTAAGAAAGAAGAAAGAAAGAAGTAAGTAAGAAGTAAGAAAGAAGTAAGAAAGAAGTAAGAAAGAAAGAAGAAAGAAGTAAGAAAGAAGTAAGAAAGAAGTAAGAAAGAAGAAAGAAAGAAAGAAGAAAGAAGTAAGAAAGAAGTAAGAAAGAAGTTAAGAAAGAAGTAAGAAAGAAGTAAGAAAGAAAGAAGTAAGAAAGAAGTACGAAAGAAGTAAGAAAGAAAGAAGTAAGAAAGAAGTAAGAAAGAAGTAAGAAAGAAAGAAGAAAGAAAGAAGAAAGAAAGAAGAAAAAAGAAGTTAGAAAGAAGTAAGAAAGAAGTAAGAAAGAAGTAAGAAAGAAGTTAGAAAGAAGTAAGAAACAATTAAGAAAGAAAGAAGTAAGAAAGAAGAAAGAAAGAAGAAAGAAAGAAGTAAGAAAGAAGTAAGAAAGAAGTAAGAAAGAAGAAAGAAAGAATTAAGAAAGAAGAAAGAAAGAATTAAGAAAGATGTAACAGAGAAGTAAGAAAGAAGTAAGAAGGAAGTAAGAAAGAAGTAAGAAAGAAAGAAGAAAGAAGTAAGAAAGAAGTACGAAAGAAGAAAGAAAGAAGTAAGATAGAAAGAAGTAAGAAAGAAGTAAGAAAGAAGTAAGAAAGAAGTAAGAAAGAAGTAAGAGAGAAGTTAGAAAGAAGTAAGAAAGAAGTATGAAAGAATGAAGTAAGAAAGAAGAAAGAAAGATGTAAGAAAGAAGTAAGGAAGAAGTAATAAAGAATTAAGAAAGAAGAAAGAAAGAAGAAAGAAATAAGAAAGAAAGAAGAAAGAAAGAAGTAAGAAAGAAGTAAGGAAGAAGAAAGAAAGAAGTAAGAAAGAAGTAAGAAAGAAAGAAGAAAGAAGTAAGAAAGAAGTAAGAAAAAAGAAGTAAGAAAGAAGTACGAAAGAAGTAAGAAAGAAAGAAGTAAGAAAGAAGTAAGAAAGAAGTAAGAAAGAAAGAAGAAAGAAAGAATAAAGAAAGAAGAAAAAAGAAGTTAGAAAGAAGTAAGAAAGAAGTAAGAAAGAAGTAAGAAAGAAGTTAGAAAGAAGTAAGAAAGAATTAAGAAAGAAAGAAGTAAGAAAGAAGAAAGAAATAAGAAAGAAAGAAGTAAGAAAGAAGTAAGAAAGAAGTAAGAAAGAAGAAAGAAAGAATTAAGAAAGAAGAAAGAAAGAATTAAGAAAGATGTAAGAGAGAAGTAAGAAAGAAGTAAGAAAGAAGAAAGAAAGAATTAAGAAAGAAGAAAGAAAGAATTAAGAAAGATGTAAGAAAGAAGTAAGAAAGAAGTAAGAAAGAAGTAAGAAAGAAGTAAGAAAGAAAGAAGAAAGAAGTAAGAAAGAAGTTAGAAAGAAGTAAGAAAGAAGTTAGAAAGAAGTAAGAAAGAAGTAAGAAAGAAGTTAGAAAGAAGTAAGAAAGAAGTAAGAATTAAGTAAGAAAGAAGTAAGAAAGAAGTATGAAAGATTGAAGTAAGAAAGAAGAAAGAAAGATGTAAGAAAGAAGTAAGGAAGAAGTAAGAAAGAATTAAGAAAGAAGAAAGAAAGAAGAAAGAAATAAGAAAGAAAAAAGAAAGAAAAAAGTAAGAAAGAAGTAAGGAAGAAGAAAGAAAGAAGTAAGAAAGAAGTAAGAAAGAAAGAAGAAAGAAGTAAGAAAGAAGTAAGAAAGAAAGAAGAAAGAAGTAAGAAAGAAGTAAGAAAAAAGAAGTAAGAAAGAAGTACGAAAGAAGTAAGAAAGAAAGAAGTAAGAAAGAAGTAAGAAAGAAGTAAGAAAGAAAGAAGAAAGAAAGAATAAAGAAAGAAGAAAAAAGAAGTTAGAAAGAAGTAAGAAAGAAGTAAGAAAGAAGTAAGAAAGAAGTTAGAAAGAAGTAAGAAAGAATTAAGAAAGAAAGAAGTAAGAAAGAAGAAAGAAATAAGAAAGAAAGAAGTAAGAAAGAAGTAAGAAAGAAGTAAGAAAGAAGAAAGAAAGAATTAAGAAAGAAGAAAGAAAGAATTAAGAAAGATGTAAGAGAGAAGTAAGAAAGAAGTAAGAAAGAAGAAAGAAAGAATTAAGAAAGAAGAAAGAAAGAATTAAGAAAGATGTAAGAAAGAAGTAAGAAAGAAGTAAGAAAGAAGTAAGAAAGAAGTAAGAAAGAAAGAAGAAAGAAGTAAGAAAGAAGTTAGAAAGAAGTAAGAAAGAAGTTAGAAAGAAGTAAGAAAGAAGTAAGAAAGAAGTTAGAAAGAAGTAAGAAAGAAGTAAGAATTAAGTAAGAAAGAAGTAAGAAAGAAGTATGAAAGATTGAAGTAAGAAAGAAGAAAGAAAGATGTAAGAAAGAAGTAAGGAAGAAGTAAGAAAGAATTAAGAAAGAAGAAAGAAAGAAGAAAGAAATAAGAAAGAAAAAAGAAAGAAAAAAGTAAGAAAGAAGTAAGGAAGAAGAAAGAAAGAAGTAAGAAAGAAGTAAGAAAGAAAGAAGAAAGAAGTAAGAAAGAAGTAAGAAAGAAAGAAGTAAGAAAGAAGAAAGAAAGAAGTAAGAAAGAAGTAAGAAAGAAGTAAGAAAGAAGTAAGAAAGAAGAAAGAAAGAAAGAAGAAAGAAGTAAGAAAGAAGTAAGAAAGAAGTTAAGAAAGAAGTAAGAAAGAAGTAAGAAAGAAAGAAGTAAGAAAGAAGTACGAAAGAAGTAAGAAAGAAAGAAGTAAGAAAGAAGTAAGAAAGAAGTAAGAAAGAAAGAAGAAAGAAAGAAGAAAGAAAGAAGAAAAAAGAAGTTAGAAAGAAGTAAGAAAGAAGTAAGAAAGAAAGAAGTAAGAAAGAAGTACGAAAGAAGTAAGAAAGAAAGAAGAAAGAAGAAAGAAAGAAGAAAGAAAGAAGTAAGAAAGAAGTAAGAAAGAAGTAAGAAAGAAGAAAGAAAGAATTAAGAAAGAAGAAAGAAAGAATTAAGAAAGATGTAAGAGAGAAGTAAGAAAGAAGTAAGAAGGAAGTAAGAAAGAAGTAAGAAAGAAAGAAGAAAGAAGGAAGAAAGAAGTACGAAAGAAGTAAGAAAGAAGTAAGATAGAAAGAACTAAGAAAGAAGTAAGAAAGAAGTAAGAAAGAAGTAAAAGAAGTAAGAAAGAAGTTAGAAAGAAGTAAGAAAGAAGTAAGAAAGAAGTTAGAAAGAAGTAAGAAAGAAGTAAGAATTAATTAAGAAAGAAGTAAGAAAGAAGTATGAAAGAATGAAGTAAGAAAGAAGAAAGAAAGATGTAAGAAAGAAGTAAGGAAGAAGTAAGAAAGAATTAAGAAAGAAGAAAGAAAGAAGAAAGAAATAAGAAAGAAAGAAGAAAGAAAGAAGTAAGAAAGAAGTAAGGAAGAAGAAAGAAAGAAGTAAGAAAGAAGTAAGAAAGAAAGAAGAAAGAAGTAAGAAAGAAGTAAGAAAGAAGAAAGAAAGAATTAAGAAAGAAGAAAGAAAGAATTAAGAAAGATGTAAGAAAGAAGTAAGAAAGAAGTAAGAAAGAAGTAAGAAAGAAGTAAGAAAGAAAGAAGAAAGAAGTAAGAAAGAAGTACGAAAGAAGTAAAAAAGAAGTAAGATAGAAAGAAGTAAGAAAGAAGTAAGAAAGAAGTAAGAAATAAGTAAGAAAGAAGTAAGAAAGAAGTAAGAAAGAAGTTAGAAAGAAGTAAGAAAGAAGTAAGAAAGAAGTTAGAAAGAAGTAAGAAAGAAGTAAGAATTAAGTAAGAAAGAAGTAAGAAAGAAGTAAGAAAGAAAGAAGAAAGAAGTAAGAAAGAAGTAAGAAAGAAGTAAGAAAGAAGAAAGAAGTAAGAAAGAAAGAAGTAAGAAAGAAGTACGAAAGAAGTAAGAAAGAAAGAAGTAAGAAAGAAGTAAGAAAGAAGTAAGAAAGAAAGAAGTAAGAAAGAAGTAAGAAAGAAGAAAGAAAGAATTAAGAAAGAAGAAATAAAGAAGTAAGAAAAAAGTAAGAAAGAAGTAAGAGAGAAAGAAGAAAGAGGTAAGAAAGAAGTAAGAAAGAAGTAAGAAAGAATTAAGAAAGAAGTAAGAAAGAAGTAAGAAAGAAAGAAGTAAGAAAGAAGAAAGAAAGAAGTAAGAAAGAAGTAAGAAAGAAGTAAGAAAGAAGTAAGAAAGAAAGAAGAAAGAAGAAAGAAAGAAGAAAAAAGAAGTTAGAAAGAAGTAAGAAAGAAGTAAGAAAAAGAAAGAAAGAAGTAACAAAGAAGTAAGAAAGAAGTAAGAAAGAAGTAAGAAAGAAAGAAGAAAGAAGTAAGAAAGAAGTAAGAAAGAAGTAAGAAAGAAGTACGAAAGAAGTAAGAAAGAGGTAAGAAAGAAAGAAGTAAGAAAGAAGTATGAAAGAAGTAAGAGAGAAAGAAGAAAGAAAGAAGAAAGAAAGAAGAAAGAAAGAAGTAAGAAAGAAGAAAGAAAGAAGTAAGAAAGAATTAAGAAAGAAGTAAGAAAGAAGTAAGAAAGAAGTAAGAAAGAAGTAAGAAAGAAGTAAGAAAGAAGTGAGAAAGAAGTAAAAAAGAAGGAAGAAAGAAGTTAGAAAGAAGTAAGAAAGAAGTAAGAAACAAGTAAGAATGATGTAAGAAAGAAGTAAGAAAGAAAGAAGTAAGAAAGAAGAAAAAAAGAAGAAAGAAAGAAGTAAGAAAGAAGTAAGAAAGAAGTAAGAAAGAAGAAAGATAGAAGAAAGAAAGAAGAAAGAAAGAAGTAAGAAAGAAGAAAGAAAGTAGTAAGAGAGAAGTAAGAAAGAAAGAAGAAAGAAAGAAGAAAGAAAGAAGAAAAAAGAAGTTAGAAAGAAGTAAGAAAGAAGTAAGAAAGAAGTAAGAAAGAAGTAAGAAAGAGGTAAGAAGAAGTAAGAAAGAAAGAATTAAGAAAGAAGAAATAAAGAAGAAAGAAAGTAGTAAGGAAGAAGTAAGAAAGAAAGAAGTAAGAAAGAAGAAAGAAAGAAGTAAGAAAGAAGTAAGAAAGAAGAAAGAAGAAAGAAAGAAGTAAGAAAGAAGTAAGAAAGAAGTAAGAAAGAAGTAAGAAAGAAAGAAGAAAGAAAGAAGTAAGAAAGAAGTTAAGAAAGAAGTAAGAAAGAAGTAAGAAAGAAAGAAGTAAGAAAGAAGTACCAAAGAAGTAAGAAAGAAAGAAGTAAGAAAGAAATAAGAAAGAAGTAAGAAAGAAAGAAGTAAGAAAGAAGTAAGAAAGAAGTTAGAAAGAAGTAAGAAAGAAGTAGGAAAGAAGTAAGAAAGAAGTAAGAAAGAAGTAAGAAAGAAGATAGAAAGAAGTAAGAAAGAAGTAAGAAAGAAGTTAGAAAGAAGTAAGAAAGAAGTAAGAAAGAAGTTAGAAAGAAGGAAGAAAGAAAGAAGAAAGAATGAAGAAAAAAGAAGTTAGAAAGAAGTAAGAAAGAAGTAAGAAAAAGTAAGAAAGAAGTTAGAAAGAAGTAAGAAAGAATTAAGAAAGAAAGAAGTAAGAAAGAAGAAAGAAAGAAGAAAGAAAGAAGTAAGAAAGAAGTAAGAAAGAAGTAAGAAAGAAGAAAGAAAGAATTAAGAAAGAAGAAAGAAAGAAGAAAGAAATAAGAAAGAAAGAAGTAAGAAAGAAGTAAGAAAGAAGTAAGGAAGAAGAAAGAAAGAAGTAAGAAAGAAGTAAGAAAGAAAGAAGAAAGAAGTAAGAAAGAAGTAAGAAAGAAAGAAGAAAGAAGTAAGAAAGAAGTAAGGAAGAAGTAAGAAAGAAGAAAGAAGTAAGAAAGAAAGAAGTAAGAAAGAAGTACGAAAGAAGTAAGAAAGAAAGAAGTAAGAAAGAAGTAAGAAAGAAGTAAGAAAGAAAGAAGTAAGAAAGAAGTAAGAAAGAAGAAAGAAAGAATTAAGAAAGAAGAAAGAAAGAAGTGAGAAAGAAGTAAGAAAGAAGTAAGAGAGAAAGAAGAAAGAGGTAAGAAAGAAGTAAGAAGGAAGAAAGAAAGAAGTAGAAAAGAAGTAAGAAAGAAGTAAGAAAGAAAGAAGTAAGAAAGAAGAAAGAAAGAAGTAAGAAAGAAGTAAGAAAGAAGAAAGAAGAAAGAAAGAAGTAAGAAAGAAGTAAGAAAGAAGTAAGAAAGAAGTAAGAAAGAAAGAAGAAAGAAGTAAGAAAGAAGTAAGAAAGAAGTTAAGAAAGAAGTAAGAAAGAAGTAAGAAAGAAAGAAGTAAGAAAGAAGTACGAAAGAAGTAAGAAAGAAAGAAGTAAGAAAGAAATAAGAAAGAAGTAAGAAAGAAAGAAGAAATAAGGAAGAAAGAAAGAAGAAAGAATGAAGAAAAAAGAAGTTAGAAAGAAGTAAGAAGGAAGTAAGAAAGAAGTAAGAGAGAAGTTAGAAAGAAGTAAGAAAGAATTAAGAAAGAAAGAAGTAAGAAAGAAGAAAGAAAGAAGAAAATAAGTAGTAAGAAAGAAGTAAGAAAGAAGTAAGAAAGAAGAAAGAAAGAATTAAGAAAGAAGAAAGAAAGAAGAAAGAAATAAGAAAGAAAGAAGAAAGAAAGAAGTAAGAAAGAAGTAAGGAAGAAGAAAGGAAGAAGTAAGAAAGAAGTAAAAAAGAAAGAAGAAAGAAGTAGGAAAGAAGTAAGAAAGAAAGAAGAAAGAAGTAAGAAAGAAGTAAGAAAGAAGAAAGAAAGAAGTAAGAAAGAAGTAAGAAAGAAGTAAGAGAGAAAGTAGAAAGAGGTAAGAAAGAAGTAAGAAAGAAGAAAGAAAGAAGTAGAAAAGAAGTAAGAAAGAAGTAAGAAAGAAAGAAGTAAGAAAGAAGAAAGAAAAAAGTAAGAAAGAAGTAAGAAAGAAGTAAGAAAGAAGTAAGAAAGAAAGAAGAAAGAAGTAAGAAAGAAGTACGAAAGAAGTAAGAATAAAGTAAGAAAGAAAGAAGTAAGAAAGAAGTATGAAAGAAGTAAGAAAGAAAGAAGAAAGAAAGAAGAAAGAAAGAAGAAAGAAAGAAGTTAGAAAGAAGTAAGAAAGAAGTAAGAAAGAAGTTAGAAAGAAGTAAGAAAGAAGTAAGAAAGAAGTTAGAAAGAAGTAAGAAAGAAGTAGGAAAGAAGTAAGAAAGAAGTAAGAAAGAAGTAAGAAAGAAGATAGAAAGAAGTAAGAAAGAAGTAAGAAAGAAGTTAGAAAGAAGTAAGAAAGAAGTAAGAAAGAAGTTAGAAAGAAGGAAGAAAGAAGTAAGAAATAAGTAAGAATGAAGTAAGAAAGAAGTAAGAAAGAATGAAGTAAGGAAGAAGAAAGAAAGATGTAAGAAAGAAGTAAGGAAGAAGTAAGAAAGAATTAAGAAAGAAGAAAGAAAGAAGTAAGAAAGAAGTAAGAAAGAAGAAAGAAAGAAGTAAGAAAGAAGTAAGAAAGAAGTAAGAAAGAAGTAAGAAAGAAAGAAGAAAGAAGTAAGAAAGAAGTAAGAAAGAAGTAAGAAAGACGTAAGAAAGAAGTAAGAAAGAAGTAAGAAAGAAAGAAGTAAGAAAGAAGTAAGAAAGAAGTTAGAAAGAAGTTAGAAAGGAGTAAGAAAAAAGTAAGAAAGAAGTAAGAAAGAAAGAAGAAAGAAGTAAGAAAGAAGTACGAAAGAAGTAAGAAAGAGGTAAGAAAGAATGAAGTAAGAAAGAAGTATGAAAGAAGTAAGAGAGAAAGAAGAAAGAAAGAAGAAAGAAAGAAGAAAGAAAGAAGTTAGAAAGAAGTAAGAAAGAAGTAAGAAAGAAGTAAGAAAGAAGTAAGAAAGAAGTAAGAAAGAAGTAAGAAAGAAAGAAGTATAGAAAGAAGAAAGAAAGAAGAAAGAAAGAAGTAAGAAAGAAGTAAGAAAGAAGTAAGAAAGAAGAAAGATAGAAGAAAGAAAGAAGAAAGAAAGAATTAAGAAAGAAGAAAGAAAGAAGTAAGAGAGAAGAAAGAAAGAAGAAAGAAAGAAGAAAAAAGAAGTTAGAAACAAGTAAGAAAGACATAAGAAAGAAGTAAGAAAGAAGTAAGAAAGAAGTTAAGAAAGAAGTAAGAAAGAAGTAAGAAAGAAGTAAGAAAGAAGTACGAAAGAAGTAAGAAAGAAAGAAGTAAGAAAGAAGTAAGAAAGAAAGAAGAAAGAAAGAAGAAAGAAAGAAGAAAGAATGAAGAAAAAAGAAGTTAGAAAGAAGTAAGAAAGAAGTAAGAAAGAAGTAAGAAAGAAGATAGAAAAAAGTAAAAAAGAAGTAAGAAAGAAGTTAGAAAGAAGTAAGAAAGAAGTAAGAAAGAATGAAGTAAGAAAGAAGAAAGAAAGATGTAAGAAAGAAGTAAGGAAGAAGTAAGAAAGAATTAAGAAAGAAGAAAGAAAGAAGTAAGAAAGAAGTAAGAAAGAAGTAAGAAAGAATGAAGTAAGAAAGAAGAAAGAAAGATGTAAGAAAGAAGTAAGGAAGAAGTAAGAAAGAATTAAGAAAGAAGAAAGAAAGAAGAAAGAAATAAGAAAGAAAGAAGAAAGAAAGAAGTAAGAAAGAAGTAAGGAAGAAGAAAGAAAGAAGTAAGAAAGAAGTAAGAAAGAAAGAAGAAAGAAGTAAGAAAGAAGTAAGAAAGAAAGAAGAAAGAAGTAAGAAAGAAGTAAGAAAGAAGTAAGAAAGAAGAAAGAAGTAAGAAAGAAAGAAGTAAGAAAGAAGTACGAAAGAAGTAAGAAAGAAAGAAGTAAGAAAGAAGTAAGAAAGAAGTAAGAAAGAAAGAAGTAAGAAAGAAGTAAGAAAGAAGAAAGGTAGAATTAAGAAAGAAGAAAGAAAGAAGTAAGAAAGAAGTAAGAAAGAAGTAAGAGAGAAAGAAGAGAGAGGTAAGAAAGAAGTAAGAAAGAAGTAAGAAAGAAAGAAGTAAGAAAGAAGAAAGAAAGAAGTAAGAAAGAAGTAAGAAAGAAGTACGAAAGAAGTAAGAAAGAAAGAAGTAAGAAAGAAGTAAGAAAGAAGTAAGAAAGAAACAAGAAAGAAAGAAGAAAGAAAGAAGAAAAAAGAAGTTAGAAAGAAGTAAGAAAGAAGTAAGAAAGAATTAAGAAAGAAGTTAGAAAGAAGTAAGAAAGAATTAAGAAAGAAAGAAGTAAGAAAGAAGAAAGAAAGAAGAAGGAAAGAAGTAAGAAAGAAGTAAGAAAGAAGTAAGAAAGAAGAAAGAAAGAATTAAGAAAGAAGAAAGAAAGAATTAAGAAAGATGTAAGAAAGAAGAAAGAAAGAAGTAAGAAAGAAGTAAGAAAGAAGTAAGAAAGAAAGAATAAAGAAGTAAGAAAGGAGTACGAAAGAAGTAAGAAAGAAGTAAGATAGAAAGAAGTAAGAAAGAAGTAAGAAAGAAGTAAGAAAGAAGTAAGAAAGAAGTAAGAAAGAAGTTAGAAAGAAGTAAGAAAGAAGTAAGAAAGAAGTTAGAAAGAAGTAAGAAAGAAGTAAGAAAGAAGTTAGAAAGAAGTAAGAAAGAAGTAAGAATTAAGTAAGAAAGAAGTAAGAAAGAAGTATGAAAGAATGAAGTAAGAAAGAAGAAAGAAAGATGTAAGAAAGAAGTAAGGAAGAAGTAAGAAAGAATTAAGAAAGAAGAAAGAAAGAAGAAAGAAATAAGAAAGAAAGAAGAAAGAAAGAAGTAAGAAAGAAGTAAGGAAGAAGAAAGAAAGAAGTAAGAAAGAAGTAAGAAAGAAAGAAGAAAGAAGAAAGAAGTAAGAAAGAAAGAAGTAAGAAAGAAGAAAGAAAGAAGTAAGAAAGAAGTAAGAAAGAAGTAAGAAAGAAGTAAGAAAGAAAGAAGAAAGAAGTAAGAAAGAAGTAAGAAAGAAGTAAGAAAGAAGTAAGAAAGAAGTAAGAAAGAAAGAAGAAAGAAGTAAGAAAGAAGTAAGAAAAAAGTTAAGAAAGAAGTAAGAAAGAAAGAAGTAAGAAAGAAGTACGAAAGAAGTAAGAAAGAAAGAAGTAAGAAAGAAGTAAGAAAGAAGTAAGAAAGGAAGAAGAAAGAAAGAAGAAAGAAAGAAGAAAAAAGAAGTTAGAAAGAAGTAAGAAAGAAGTAAGAAAGAAGTAAGAAAGAAGTTAGAAAGAAGTAAGAAACAATTAAGAAAGAAAGAAGTAAGAAAGAAGAAAGAAAGAAGAAAGAAAGAAGTAAGAAAGAAGTAAGAAAGAAGTAAGAAAGAAGAAAGAAAGAATTAAGAAAGAAGAAAGAAAGAATTAAGAAAGATGTAACAGAGAAGTAAGAAGTAAGAAGGAAGTAAGAAAGAAGTAAGAAAGAAAGAAGAAAAAAGTAAGAAAGAAGTACGAAAGAAGAAAGAAAGAAGTAAGATAGAAAGAAGTAAGAAAGAAGTAAGAGAGAAGTTAGAAAGAAGTAAGAAAGAAGTATGAAAGAATGAAGTAAGAAAGAAGAAAGAAAGATGTAAGAAAGAAGTAAGGAAGAAGTAAGAAAGAATTAAGAAAGAAGAAAGAAAGAAGAAAGAAATAAGAAAGAAAGAAGAAAGAAAGAAGTAAGAAAGAAGTAAGGAAGAAGAAAGAAAGAAGTAAGAAAGAAGTAAGAAAGAAAGAAGAAAGAAGTAAGAAAGAAGTAAGAAAGAAAGAAGTAAGAAAGAAGTACGAAAGAAGTAAGAAAGAAAGAAGTAAGAAAGAAGTAAGAAAGAAAGAAGTAAGAAAGAAGTAAGAAAGAAGTAAGAAAGAAAGAAGTAAGAAAGAAGTAAGAAAGAAGAAAGAAAGAATTAAGAAAGAAGAAAGAAAGAAGTAAGAAAGAAGTAAGAAAGAAGTAAGAGAGAAAGAAGAAAGAGGTAAGAAAGAAGTAAGAAAGAAGTAAGAAAGAATTAAGAAAGAAGTAAGAAAGAAGTAAGAAAGAAAGAAGTAAGAAAGAAGAAAGAAAGAAGTAAGAAAGAAGTAAGAAAGAAGTACGAAAGAACTAAGAAAGAAAGAAGTAAGAAAGAAGTAAAAAAGAAGTAAGAAAGAAAGAAGAAAGAAAGAAGAAAGAAAGAAGAAAAAAGAAGTTAGAAAGAAGAAAGAAAGAAGTAAGAAAGAAGTAAGAAAGAAGTTAGAAAGAAGTAAGAAAGAATTAAGAAAGAAAGAAGTAAGAAAGAAGAAAGAAAGAAGAAGGAAAGAAGTAAGAATGAAGTAAGAAAGAAGTAAGAAAGAAGAAAGAAAGAATTAAGAAAGAAGAAAGAAAGAATTAAGAAAGATGTAAGAAAGAAGTAAGAAAGAAGTAAGAAAGAAGTAAGAAAGAAGTAAGAAAGAAAGAAGAAAGAAGTAAGAAAGAAGTACGAAAGAAGTAAGAAAGAAGTAAGATAGAAAGAAGTAAGAAAGAAGTAAGAAAGAAGTAAGAAAGAAAGAAGAAAGAAAGAATAAAGAAAGAAGAAAAAAGAAGTTAGAAAGAAGTAAGAAAGAAGTAAGAAAGAAGTAAGAAAGAAGTTAGAAAGAAGTAAGAAAGAATTAAGAAAGAAAGAAGTAAGAAAGAAGAAAGAAATAAGAAAGAAAGAAGTAAGAAAGAAGTAAGAAAGAAGTAAGAAAGAAGAAAGAAAGAATTAAGAAAGAAGAAAGAAAGAATTAAGAAAGATGTAAGAGAGAAGTAAGAAAGAAGTAAGAAAGAAGAAAGAAAGAAGTAAGAATTAAGTAAGAAAGAAGTAAGAAAGAAGTATGAAAGATTGAAGTAAGAAAGAAGAAAGAAAGATGTAAGAAAGAAGTAAGGAAGAAGTAAGAAAGAATTAAGAAAGAAGAAAGAAAGAAGAAAGAAATAAGAAAGAAAGAAGAAAGAAAGAAGTAAGAAAGAAGTAAGGAAGAAGAAGGAAAGAAGTAAGAAAGAAGTAAGAAAGAAAGAAGAAAGAAGTAAGAAAGAAGTAAGAAAGAAAGAAGTAAGAAAGAAGAAAGAAAGAAGTAAGAAAGAAGTAAGAAAGAAGTAAGAAAGAAGTAAGAAAGAAAGAAGAAAGAAGTAAGAAAGAAGTAAGAAAGAAGTAAGAAAGAAGTAAGAAAGAAGAAAGAAAGAAAGAAAGAAGAAAGAAGTAAGAAAAAAGTAAGAAAGAAGTTAAGAAAGAGGTAAGAAAGAAGTAACAAAGAAAGAAGTAAGAAAGAAAGAAGTAAGAAAGAAGAAAGAAAGAAGTAAGAAAGAAGTAAGAAAGAAGTAAGAAAGAAGTAAGAAAGAAAGAAGAAAGAAGTAAGAAAGAAGTAAGAAAGAAGTAAGAAAGAAGTAAGAAAGAAGAAAGAAAGAAAGAAAGAAGAAAGAAGTAAGAAAAAAGTAAGAAAGAAAGAAGAAAGAAGAAAGAAGTAAGAAAGAAAGAAGTAAGAAAGAAGAAAGAAAGAAGTAAGAAAGAAGTAAGAAAGAAGTAAGAAAGAAGTAAGAAAGAAAGAAGAAAGAAGTAAGAAAGAAGTAAGGAAGAAGTAAGAAAGAAGAAAGAAAGAAAGAAGAAAGAAGTAAGAAAGAAGTAAGAAAGAAGTTAAGAAAGAAGTAAGAAAGAAGTAAGAAAGAAGTAAGAAAGAAGTTAGAAAGAAGTAAGAAACAATTAAGAAAGAAAGAAGTAAGAAAGAAGAAAGAAAGAAGAAAGAAAGAAGTAAGAAAGAAGTAAGAAAGAAGTAAGAAAGAAGAAAGAAAGAATTAAGAAAGAAGAAAGAAAGAATTAAGAAAGAAGTAAGAAAGAAAGAAGAAAGAAGTAAGAAAGAAGTAAGAAAGAAGAAAGAAAGAAAGAAAGAAGAAAGAAGTAAGAAAAAAGTAAGAAAGAAAGAAGAAAGAAGAAAGAAGTAAGAAAGAAAGAAGTAAGAAAGAAGAAAGAAAGAAGTAAGAAAGAAGTAAGAAAGAAGTAAGAAAGAAGTAAGAAAGAAAGAAGAAAGAAGTAAGAAAGAAGTAAGGAAGAAGTAAGAAAGAAGAAAGAAAGAAAGAAGAAAGAAGTAAGAAAGAAGTAAGAAAGAAGTTAAGAAAGAAGTAAGAAAGAAGTAAGAAAGAAAGAAGTAAGAAAGAAGTACGAAAGAAGTAAGAAAGAAAGAAGTAAGAAAGAAGTAAGAAAGAAGTAAGAAAGAAAGAAGAAAGAAAGAAGAAAGAAAGAAGAAAAAAGAAGTTAGAAAGAAGTAAGAAAGAAGTAAGAAAGAAGTAAGAAAGAAGTTAGAAAGAAGTAAGAAAGAAGTAAGAAAGAAGTAAGAAAGAAAGAAGAAAGAAGTAAGAAAGAAGTAAGAAAAAAGTTAAGAAAGAAGTAAGAAAGAAGTAAGAAAGAAAGAAGTAAGAAAGAAGTACGAAAGAAGTAAGAAAGAAAGAAGTAAGAAAGAAGTAAGAAAGAAGTAAGAAAGGAAGAAGAAAGAAAGAAGAAAGAAAGAAGAAAAAAGAAGTTAGAAAGAAGTAAGAAAGAAGTAAGAAAGAAGTAAGAAAGAAGTTAGAAAGAAGTAAGAAACAATTAAGAAAGAAAGAAGTAAGAAAGAAGAAAGAAAGAAGAAAGAAAGAAGTAAGAAAGAAGTAAGAAAGAAGTAAGAAAGAAGAAAGAAAGAATTAAGAAAGAAGAAAGAAAGAATTAAGAAAGATGTAACAGAGAAGTAAGAAAGAAGTAAGAAGGAAGTAAGAAAGAAGTAAGAAAGAAAGAAGAAAGAAGTAAGAAAGAAGTACGAAAGAAGAAAGAAAGAAGTAAGATAGAAAGAAGTAAGAAAGAAGTAAGAGAGAAGTTAGAAAGAAGTAAGAAAGAAGTATGAAAGAATGAAGTAAGAAAGAAGAAAGAAAGATGTAAGAAAGAAGTAAGGAAGAAGTAAGAAAGAATTAAGAAAGAAGAAAGAAAGAAGAAAGAAATAAGAAAGAAAGAAGAAAGAAAGAAGTAAGAAAGAAGTAAGGAAGAAGAAAGAAAGAAGTAAGAAAGAAGTAAGAAAGAAAGAAGAAAGAAGTAAGAAAGAAGTAAGAAAGAAAGAAGTAAGAAAGAAGTACGAAAGAAGTAAGAAAGAAAGAAGTAAGAAAGAAGTAAGAAAGAAAGAAGTAAGAAAGAAGTAAGAAAGAAGTAAGAAAGAAAGAAGTAAGAAAGAAGTAAGAAAGAAGAAAGAAAGAATTAAGAAAGAAGAAAGAAAGAAGTAAGAAAGAAGTAAGAAAGAAGTAAGAGAGAAAGAAGAAAGAGGTAAGAAAGAAGTAAGAAAGAAGTAAGAAAGAATTAAGAAAGAAGTAAGAAAGAAGTAAGAAAGAAAGAAGTAAGAAAGAAGAAAGAAAGAAGTAAGAAAGAAGTAAGAAAGAAGTATGAAAGAACTAAGAAAGAAAGAAGTAAGAAAGAAGTAAAAAAGAAGTAAGAAAGAAAGAAGAAAGAAAGAAGAAAGAAAGAAGAAAAAAGAAGTTAGAAAGAAGAAAGAAAGAAGTAAGAAAGAAGTAAGAAAGAAGTTAGAAAGAAGTAAGAAAGAATTAAGAAAGAAAGAAGTAAGAAAGAAGAAAGAAAGAAGAAGGAAAGAAGTAAGAATGAAGTAAGAAAGAAGTAAGAAAGAAGAAAGAAAGAATTAAGAAAGAAGAAAGAAAGAATTAAGAAAGATGTAAGAAAGAAGTAAGAAAGAAGTAAGAAAGAAGTAAGAAAGAAGTAAGAAAGAAAGAAGAAAGAAGTAAGAAAGAAGTACGAAAGAAGTAAGAAAGAAGTAAGATAGAAAGAAGTAAGAAAGAAGTAAGAAAGAACTAAGAAAGAAGTAAGAAAGAAGTAAGAAAGAAGTTAGAAAGAAGTAAGAAGTAAGAAAGAAGTTAGAAAGAAGTAAGAAAGAAGTAAGAAAGAAGTTAGAAAGAAGTAAGAAAAAAGTAAGAGAGAAGTTAGAAAGAAGTAAGAAAGAAGTATGAAAGAATGAAGTAAGAAAGAAGAAAGAAAGATGTAAGAAAGAAGTAAGGAAGAAGTAATAAAGAATTAAGAAAGAAGAAAGAAAGAAGAAAGAAATAAGAAAGAAAGAAGAAAGAAAGAAGTAAGAAAGAAGTAAGGAAGAAGAAAGAAAGAAGTAAGAAAGAAGTAAGAAAGAAAGAAGAAAGAAGTAAGAAAGAAGTAAGAAAAAAGAAGTAAGAAAGAAGTACGAAAGAAGTAAGAAAGAAAGAAGTAAGAAAGAAGTAAGAAAGAAGTAAGAAAGAAAGAAGAAAGAAAGAATAAAGAAAGAAGAAAAAAGAAGTTAGAAAGAAGTAAGAAAGAAGTAAGAAAGAAGTAAGAAAGAAGTTAGAAAGAAGTAAGAAAGAATTAAGAAAGAAAGAAGTAAGAAAGAAGAAAGAAATAAGAAAGAAAGAAGTAAGAAAGAAGTAAGAAAGAAGTAAGAAAGAAGAAAGAAAGAATTAAGAAAGAAGAAAGAAAGAATTAAGAAAGATGTAAGAGAGAAGTAAGAAAGAAGTAAGAAAGAAGAAAGAAAGAAGTAAGAATTAAGTAAGAAAGAAGTAAGAAAGAAGTATGAAAGATTGAAGTAAGAAAGAAGAAAGAAAGATGTAAGAAAGAAGTAAGGAAGAAGTAAGAAAGAATTAAGAAAGAAGAAAGAAAGAAGAAAGAAATAAGAAAGAAAGAAGAAAGAAAGAAGTAAGAAAGAAGTAAGGAAGAAGAAGGAAAGAAGTAAGAAAGAAGTAAGAAAGAAAGAAGAAAGAAGTAAGAAAGAAGTAAGAAAGAAAGAAGTAAGAAAGAAGAAAGAAAGAAGTAAGAAAGAAGTAAGAAAGAAGTAAGAAAGAAGTAAGAAAGAAAGAAGAAAGAAGTAAGAAAGAAGTAAGAAAGAAGTAAGAAAGAAGTAAGAAAGAAGAAAGAAAGAAAGAAAGAAGAAAGAAGTAAGAAAAAAGTAAGAAAGAAGTTAAGAAAGAGGTAAGAAAGAAGTAACAAAGAAAGAAGTAAGAAAGAAAGAAGTAAGAAAGAAGAAAGAAAGAAGTAAGAAAGAAGTAAGAAAGAAGTAAGAAAGAAGTAAGAAAGAAAGAAGAAAGAAGTAAGAAAGAAGTAAGAAAGAAGTAAGAAAGAAGTAAGAAAGAAGAAAGAAAGAAAGAAAGAAGAAAGAAGTAAGAAAAAAGTAAGAAAGAAAGAAGAAAGAAGAAAGAAGTAAGAAAGAAAGAAGTAAGAAAGAAGAAAGAAAGAAGTAAGAAAGAAGTAAGAAAGAAGTAAGAAAGAAGTAAGAAAGAAAGAAGAAAGAAGTAAGAAAGAAGTAAGGAAGAAGTAAGAAACAAGAAAGAAAGAAAGAAGAAAGAAGTAAGAAAGAAGTAAGAAAGAAGTTAAGAAAGAAGTAAGAAAGAAGTAAGAAAGAAGTAAGAAAGAAGTTAGAAAGAAGTAAGAAACAATTAAGAAAGAAAGAAGTAAGAAAGAAGAAAGAAAGAAGAAAGAAAGAAGTAAGAAAGAAGTAAGAAAGAAGTAAGAAAGAAGAAAGAAAGAATTAAGAAAGAAGAAAGAAAGAATTAAGAAAGAAGTAAGAAAGAAAGAAGAAAGAAGTAAGAAAGAAGTAAGAAAGAAGAAAGAAAGAAAGAAAGAAGAAAGAAGTAAGAAAAAAGTAAGAAAGAAAGAAGAAAGAAGAAAGAAGTAAGAAAGAAAGAAGTAAGAAAGAAGAAAGAAAGAAGTAAGAAAGAAGTAAGAAAGAAGTAAGAAAGAAGTAAGAAAGAAAGAAGAAAGAAGTAAGAAAGAAGTAAGGAAGAAGTAAGAAAGAAGAAAGAAAGAAAGAAGAAAGAAGTAAGAAAGAAGTAAGAAAGAAGTTAAGAAAGAAGTAAGAAAGAAGTAAGAAAGAAAGAAGTAAGAAAGAAGTACGAAAGAAGTAAGAAAGAAAGAAGTAAGAAAGAAGTAAGAAAGAAGTAAGAAAGAAAGAAGAAAGAAAGAAGAAAGAAAGAAGAAAAAAGAAGTTAGTAAGAAGTAAGAAAGAAGTAAGAAAGAAGTAAGAAAGAAGTTAGAAAGAAGTAAGAAACAATTAAGAAAGAAAGAAGTAAGAAAGAAGAAAGAAAGAAGAAAGAAAGAAGTAAGAAAGAAGTAAGAAAGAAGTAAGAAAGAAGAAAGAAAGAATTAAGAAAGAAGAAAGAAAGAATTAAGAAAGATGTAACAGAGAAGTAAGAAAGAAGTAAGAAAGAAGAAAGAAAGAAGTAAGAATTAAGTAAGAAAGAAGTAAGAAAGAAGTATGAAAGATTGAAGTAAGAAAGAAGAAAGAAAGATGTAAGAAAGAAGTAAGGAAGAAGTAAGAAAGAATTAAGAAAGAAGAAAGAAAGAAGAAAGAAATAAGAAAGAAAGAAGAAAGAAAGAAGTAAGAAAGAAGTAAGGAAGAAGAAGGAAAGAAGTAAGAAAGAAGTAAGAAAGAAAGAAGAAAGAAGTAAGAAAGAAGTAAGAAAGAAAGAAGTAAGAAAGAAGAAAGAAAGAAGTAAGAAAGAAGTAAGAAAGAAGTAAGAAAGAAGTAAGAAAGAAAGAAGAAAGAAGTAAGAAAGAAGTAAGAAAGAAGTAAGAAAGAAGTAAGAAAGAAGAAAGAAAGAAAGAAAGAAGAAAGAAGTAAGAAAAAAGTAAGAAAGAAGTTAAGAAAGAGGTAAGAAAGAAGTAACAAAGAAAGAAGTAAGAAAGAAAGAAGTAAGAAAGAAGAAAGAAAGAAGTAAGAAAGAAGTAAGAAAGAAGTAAGAAAGAAGTAAGAAAGAAAGAAGAAAGAAGTAAGAAAGAAGTAAGAAAGAAGTAAGAAAGAAGTAAGAAAGAAGAAAGAAAGAAAGAAAGAAGAAAGAAGTAAGAAAAAAGTAAGAAAGAAAGAAGAAAGAAGAAAGAAGTAAGAAAGAAAGAAGTAAGAAAGAAGAAAGAAAGAAGTAAGAAAGAAGTAAGAAAGAAGTAAGAAAGAAGTAAGAAAGAAAGAAGAAAGAAGTAAGAAAGAAGTAAGGAAGAAGTAAGAAAGAAGAAAGAAAGAAAGAAGAAAGAAGTAAGAAAGAAGTAAGAAAGAAGTTAAGAAAGAAGTAAGAAAGAAGTAAGAAAGAAGTAAGAAAGAAGTTAGAAAGAAGTAAGAAACAATTAAGAAAGAAAGAAGTAAGAAAGAAGAAAGAAAGAAGAAAGAAAGAAGTAAGAAAGAAGTAAGAAAGAAGTAAGAAAGAAGAAAGAAAGAATTAAGAAAGAAGAAAGAAAGAATTAAGAAAGAAGTAAGAAAGAAAGAAGAAAGAAGTAAGAAAGAAGTAAGAAAGAAGAAAGAAAGAAAGAAAGAAGAAAGAAGTAAGAAAAAAGTAAGAAAGAAAGAAGAAAGAAGAAAGAAGTAAGAAAGAAAGAAGTAAGAAAGAAGAAAGAAAGAAGTAAGAAAGAAGTAAGAAAGAAGTAAGAAAGAAGTAAGAAAGAAAGAAGAAAGAAGTAAGAAAGAAGTAAGGAAGAAGTAAGAAAGAAGAAAGAAAGAAAGAAGAAAGAAGTAAGAAAGAAGTAAGAAAGAAGTTAAGAAAGAAGTAAGAAAGAAGTAAGAAAGAAAGAAGTAAGAAAGAAGTACGAAAGAAGTAAGAAAGAAAAAAGTAAGAAAGAAGTAAGAAAGAAGTAAGAAAGAAAGAAGAAAGAAAGAATAAAGAAAGAAGAAAAAAGAAGTTAGAAAGAAGTAAGAAAGAAGTAAGAAAGAAGTAAGAAAGAAGTTAGAAAGAAGAAAGAAAGAATTAAGAAAGAAGAAAGAAAGAATTAAGAAAGATGTAAGAGAGAAGTAAGAAAGAAGTAAGAAGGAAGTAAGAAAGAAGTAAGAAACAAAGAAGAAGTAAGAAAGAAGTACGAAAGAAGTAAGAAAGAAGTAAGATAGAAAGAAGTAAGAAAGAAGTAAGAAAGAAGTAAGAAAGAAGTAAGAAAGAAGTAAGAAAGAAGTTAGAAAGAAGTAAGAAAGAAGTTAGAAAGAAGTAAGAAAGAAGTAAGAAAGAAGTTAGAAAGAAGTAAGAAAGAAGTAAGAATTAAGTAAGAAAGAAGTAAGAAAGAAGTATGAAAGATTGAAGTAAGAAAGAAGAAAGAAAGATGTAAGAAAGAAGTAAGGAAGAAGTAAGAAAGAATTAAGAAAGAAGAAAGAAAGAAGAAAGAAATAAGAAAGAAAGAAGAAAGAAAGAAGTAAGAAAGAAGTAAGGAAGAAGAAAGAAAGAAGTAAGAAAGAAGTAAGAAAGAAAGAAGAAAAAAGTAAGAAAGAAGTACGAAAGAAAGAAGAAAGAAGTAAGAAAAAAGTAAGAAAGTAGTTAAGAAAGAAGTAAGAAAGAAGTAAGAAAGAAAGAAGTAAGAAAGAAGTACGAAAGAAGTAAGAAAGAAAGAAGTAAGAAAGAATTAAGAAAGAAGTAAGAAAGAAAGAAGAAAGAAAGAAGAAAGAAAGAAGAAAAAAGAAGTTAGAAAGAAGTAAGAAAGAAGTAAGAAAGAAGTAAGAAAGAAGTTAGAAAGAAGTAAGAAAGAATTAAGAAAGAATGAAGTAAGAAAGAAGAAAGAAAGAAGAAAGAAAGAAGTAAGAAAGAAGTAAAAAAGAAGAAAGAAAGAATTAAGAAAGAAGAAAGAAAGAATTAAGAAAGATGTAAGAGAGAAGTAAGAAAGAAGTAAGAAGGAAGTAAGAAAGAAGTAAGAAAGAGAGAAGAAAGAAGTAAGAAAGAAGTACGAAAGAAGTAAGAAAGAAGTAAGATAGAAAGAACTAAGAAAGAAGTAAGAAAGAAGTAAGAAAGAAGTAAGAAAGAAGTAAGAAAGAAGTTAAGAAAGAAGTAAGAAAGAAGTAAGAAAGAAAGAAGTATGAAAGAAGTACGAAAGAAGTAAGAAAGAAAGAAGTAAGAAAGAAGTAAGAAAGAAGTAAGAAAGAAAGAAGAAAGAAAGAAGAAAGAAAGAAGAAAAAAGAAGTTAGAAAGAAGTAAGAAAGAAGTAAGAAAGAAGTAAGAAAGAAGTTAGAAAGAAGTAAGAAACAATTAAGAAAGAAAGAAGTAAGAAAGAAGAAAGAAAGAAGAAAGAAAGAAGTAAGAAAGAAGTAAGAAAGAAGTAAGAAAGAAGAAAGAAAGAATTAAGAAAGAAGTAAGAAAGAAGAAAGAAAGAATTAAGAAAGAAGAAAGAAAGAATTAAGAAGGAAGTATAAAGAAGTAAGAAAGAAAGAAGAAAGAAGTAAGAAAGAAGTACGAAAGAAGTAAGAAAGAAGTAAGATAGAAAGAAGTAAGAAAGAAGTAAGAAAGAAGTAAGAAAGAAGTAAGAGAGAAGTTAGAAAGAAGTAAGAAAGAAGTATGAAAGAATGAAGTAAGAAAGAAGAAAGAAAGATGTAAGAAAGAGGTAAGGAAGAAGTAAGAAAGAATTAAGAAAGAAGAAAGAAAGAAGAAAGAAATAAGAAAGAAAGAAGAAAGAAAGAAGTAAGAAAGAAGTAAGGAAGAAGAAAGAAAGAAGTAAGAAAGAAGTAAGAAAGAAAGAAGAAAGAAGTAAGAAAGAAGTAAGAAAGAAAGAAGTAAGAAAGAAGTACGAAAGAAGTAAGAAAGAAAGAATAAAGAAAGAAGAAAAAAGAAGATAGAAAGAAGTAAGAAAGAAGTAAGAAAGAAGTAAGAAAGAAGTTAGAAAGAAGTAAGAAAGAATTAAGAAAGAAAGAAGTAAGAAAGAAGAAAGAAAGAAGAAGGAAAGAAGTAAGAAAGAAGTAAGAAAGAAGTAAGAAAGAAGAAAGAAAGAATTAAGAAAGAAGAAAGAAAGAATTAAGAAAGATGTAAGAAAGAAGTACGAAAGAAGTATGAAAGAAGTAAGAAAGAAGTAAGAAAGAAAGAAGAAAGAAGTAAGAAAGAAGTACGAAAGAAGTAAGAAAGAAGTAAGATAGAAAGAAGTAAGAAAGAAGTAAGAAAGAAGTAAGAAAGAAGTAAGAAAGAAGTAAGAAAGAAGTTAGAAAGAAGTAAGAAAGAAGTTAGAAAGAAGTAAGAAAGAAGTAAGAAAGAAGTTAGAAAGAATGAAGTAAGAAAGAAGAAAGAAAGATGTAAGAAAGAAGTAAGGAAGAAGTAAGAAAGAATTAAGAAAGAAGAAAGAAAGAAGAAAGAAAGAAGAAAGAAATAAGAAAGAAAGAAGTAAGAAGGAAGTAAGGAAGAAGAAAGAAAGAAGTAAGAAAGAAGTAAGAAAGAAAGAAGAAAGAAGAAAGAAGTAAGAAAGAAAGAAGTAAGAAAGAAGAAAGAAAGAAGTAAGAAAGAAGTAAGAAAGAAGTAAGAAAGAAAGAAGAAAGAAGTAAGAAAGAAGTAAGAAAGAAGTAAGAAAGAAGTAAGAAAGAAGAAAGAAAGAAAGAAGAAAGAAGTAAGAAAGAAGTAAGAAAGAAGTTAAGAAAGAAGTAAGAAAGAAGTAAGAAAGAAAGAAGTAAGAAAGAAGTACGAAAGAAGTAAGAAAGAAAGAAGAAAGAAAGAAGAAAAAAGAAGTTAGAAAGAAGTAAGAAAGAAGTAAGAAAGAAGTTAGAAAGAAGTAAGAAACAATTAAGAAAGAAAGAAGTAAGAAAGAAGAAAGAAAGAAGAAAGAAAGAAGTAAGAAAGAAGTAAGAAAGAAGTAAGAAAGAAGAAAGAAAGAATTAAGAAAGAAGAAAGAAAGAATTAAGAAAGATGTAACAGAGAAGTAAGAAAGAAGTAAGAAGGAAGTAAGAAAGAAGTAAGAAAGAAAGAAGAAAGAAGTAAGAAAGAAGTACGAAAGAAGTACGAAAGAAGTAAGATAGAAAGAAGTAAGAAAGAAGTAAGAAAGAAGTAAGAAAGAAGTAAGAAAGAAGTAAGAGAGAAGTTAGAAAGAAGTAAGAAAGAAGTATGAAAGAATGAAGTAAGAAAGAAGAAAGAAAGATGTAAGAAAGAAGTAAGGAAGAAGTAAGAAAGAATTAAGAAAGAAGAAAGAAAGAAGAAAGAAATAAGAAAGAAAGAAGAAAGAAAGAAGTAAGAAAGAAGTAAGGAAGAAGAAAGAAAGAAGTAAGAAAGAAGTAAGGAAGAAGAAAGAAAGAAGTAAGAAAGAAGTAAGAAAGAAAGAAGAAAGAAGTAAGAAAGAAGTAAGAAAGAAAGAAGAAAGAAGTAAGAAATAAGTAAGAAAGAAGTAAGAAAGAAGAAAGAAGTAAGAAAGAAAGAAGTAAGAAAGAAGTACGAAAGAAGAAAGAAATAAGTAAGAAAGAAGTAAGAAAGAAGTAAGAAAGAAAGAAGTAAGAAAGAAGTAAGAAAGAAGAAAGAAAGAATTAAGAAAGAAGAAAGAAAGAAGTAAGAAAGAAGTAAGAAAGAAGTAAGAGAGAAAGAAGAAAGAGGTAAGAAAGAAGTAAGAAAGAAGTAAGAAAGAATTAAGAAAGAAGTAAGAAAGAAGTAAGAAAGAAGTAAGAAAGAAGTAAGAAAGAAAGAAGAAAGAAGAAAGAAGTAAGAAAGAAAGAAGTAAGAAAGAAGTACGAAAGAAGTAAGAAAGAAAGAAGTAAGAAAGAAGTAAGAAAGAAGTAAGAAAGAAGTAAGAAAGAAAGAAGTAAGAAGTAAGAAAGAAGTAAGAAAGAAAGAAGTAAGAGAAAGAAAGCAGAAAGAAAGAAGTAAGAAAGAAGTAAGAAAGAAGTATAAAGAAAGAAGTAAGAAAGAAGAAAGAAAGAAGTAAGAAAGAAGTAAGAAAGAAGTAAGAAAGAAGTAAGAAAGAAAGAAGAAAGAAGTAAGAAAGAAGTAAGAAAGAAGTAAGAATAAAGTAAGAAAGAAAGAAGTAAGAAAGAAGTATGAAAGAAGTAAGAAAGAAAGAAGAAAGAAAGAAGAAAGAAAGAAGAAAGAAAGAAGTTAGAAAGAAGTAAGAAAGAAGTAAGAAAGAAGTTAGAAAGAAGTAAGAAAGAAGTAAGAAAGAAGTTAGAAAGAAGTAAGAAAGAAGTAGGAAAGAAGTAAGAAAGAAGTAAGAAAGAAGTAAGAAAGAAGATAGAAAGAAGTAAGAAAGAAGTAAGAAAGAAGTTAGAAAGAAGTAAGAAAGAAGTAAGAAAGAAGTTAGAAAGAAGGAAGAAAGAAGTAAGAAATAAGTAAGAAAGAAGTAAGAAAGAAGTAAGAAAGAAGTAAGAAAGAAAGAAGAAAGAAGTAAGAAAGAAGTAAGAAAGAAGTAAGAAAGAAGAAAGAAGTAAGAAAGAAAGAAGTAAGAAATAAGTACGAAAGAAGTAAGAAAGAAGAAGTAAGAAAGAAGTAAGAAAGAAGTAAAAAAGAAAGAAGAAAGAAAGAAGAAAGAAAGAAGAAAAAAAGAAGTTAGAAAGAAGTAAGAAAGAAGTAAGAAAGAAAGAAGAAAGAAAGAAGAAAGAAAGAAGAAAAAAGAAGTAAGAAAGAAGTAAGAAAGAAGTAAGAAAGAAGTAAGAAAGAAGTAAGAAAGAAAGAAGTAAGAAGTAAGAAAGAAGTAAGAAAGAAAGAAGTAAGAAGAAAGAAAGAAGAAAGAAAGAAGTAGGAAAGAAGTAAGAAAGAAGTAAGAAAGAAAGAAGTAAGAAAGAAGAAAGAAAGAAGTAAGAAAGAAGTAAGAAAGAAGTAAGAAAGAAGTAAGAAAGAAAGAAGAAAGAAGTAAGAAAGAAGTACGAAAGAAGTAAGAATAAAGTAAGAAAGAAAGAAGTAAGAAAGAAGTATGAAAGAAGTAAGAACAAAGAAGAAAGAAAGAAGAAAGAAAGAAGAAAGAAAGAAGTTAGAAAGAAGTAAGAAAGAAGTAAGAAAGAAGTTAGAAAGAAGTTAGAAAGAAGTAAGAAAGAAGTTAGAAAGAAGTAAGAAAGAAGTAGGAAAGAAGTAAGAAAGAAGTAAGATAGAAGTAAGAAAGAATTTAGAAAGAAGTAAGAAAGAAGTAAGAAAGGAGTTAGAAAGAAGGAAGAAAGAAGTAAGAAATAAGTAAGAAAGAAGTAAGAAAGAAGTAAGAAAGAATGAAGTAAGGAAGAAGAAAGAAAGATGTAAGAAAGAAGTAAGGAAGAAGTAAGAAAGAATTAAGAAAGAAGAAAGAAAGAAGTAAGAAAGAAGAAAGATAGAAGTAAGAAAGAAGTAAGAAAGAAGTAAGAAAGAAAGAAGAAAGAAGTAAGAAAGAAGTAAGAAAGAAGTAAGAAAGAAGTAAGAAAGAATCAAGAAAGAAAGAAGTAAGAAAGAAGTAAGAAAGAAGTAAGAAAGAAGTAAGAAAGAAGTAAGAAAGAAAGAAGAAAGAAGTAAGAAAGAAGTAAGAAAGAAGTGAGAAAGAAGGAAGAAAGAAGTAAGAAAGAAGTAAGAAAGAAGTACGAAAGAAGTAAGAAAGAAAGAAGTAAGAAAGAAGTAAGAAAGAAGTAAGGAAGAAAGAAGAAAGAAAGAAGTAAGAAAGAAAGAAGTAAGAAAGAAGAAAGAAAGAAGAAAGAAAGAAGAAAGAAAGAAGTAAGAAAGAAGTAAGAAAGAAGAATAGAAGAAGTAAGAAAGAAGAAAGAAAGAAGTAAGAAAGAAGTAAGAAAAAAGTAAGAAAGAAGTAAGAAAGAAAGAAGAAAGAACTAAGAAAGAAGTACGAAAGAAGTAAGAAAGAGGTAAGAAAGAAAGAAGTAAGAAAGAAGTATGAAAGAAGTAAGAGAGAAAGAAGAAAGAAAGAAGAAAGAAAGAAGAAAGAAAGAAGTTAGAAAGAAGTAAGAAAGAAGTAAGAAAGAAGTAAGAAAGAAGAAAGAAAGAAGTAAGAAAGAAGAAAGAAAGAAGTAAGAAAGAATTAAGAAAGAAGTAAGAAAGAAGTAAGAAAGAA